>NW_021620336.1:400927-521628 GCF_004785775.1 Grammomys surdaster
TCCCTTCTGCCCCTGCCTGGTCCTCTGGGCTGGAGCAGACACAGAGTTGGTCTGCTCCTGTCCTGTGGAGAAACTGAATCCTGAGTCATCCAGGAGCCACTGCACTCAGAGCAGCTGACACAGAGTCGGTCTGCTCCTGTCCGGTTGAGAAACTGAATCCTGAGTCATCCAGGAGCCACTGCACTCAGAGCAGCTGGAGCCACTGCACTCAGAGCAGCTGAAACTGAATCCTGAGTCATCGAGGACCCACTGCACTCAGAGCAGAAGGATTTCCAGATCCAAGAGGTGGCCTGAGTCCCAGGAGTTATTCCACCCAGGAGATTAGGAGCATAAGACCACAGAGACCTCTGGACTCTGAAGAGCTCTGCAATAAGCAAGATAACTGGAAATACAGACTCCAGTTTTACATAGTGAGGGCAGGTACCACTAGAGTTAACCAGATGGCGAAAGGCAAGCGCAAGAACATAAGCAACGGAAACCAAAGTTTCTTGGCATCATCAGTGCCCAATTCTCCCAATATAGCAAGCCCTGAACACCCCATCACACCTGAAAAGCAGGATTCAGAATTAAAATCACTTCTCATGATGACGATAGAGGATTATAAGAAGGAATTAAGTAACTCCCTTAAAGAAATACAGGAGAGTACAAGTAAACAGATAGAAGCCCTTAAAGAGGAATCACAGAAATCCCTTAAAGAAACACAAGAAAACACAAAGAAGGAATTAAACAAAAACATTCAGGATCTGAAACTAGAAATAGAAACAATAAAGAAAGTTCAAAGGGAGACAACCATGGAGATAGAAAACCTAAGAAAGAGATCAGGAGTCACAGACGCAAGCATCACCAACCGAATACAAGAGATAGAAGAGAGAATCTCAAATGCAGAAGATACGGTGGAAAATATTGACACAGTTGTCAAAGAAAATGCAAAATGCAAAAAACTCCTAACTCAAAACATCCAGGAAATCCAGGACACAATGAGAAGACCAAACCTAAGGATAATAGGTATAGATGAGAATGAAGATTCCCAACTTAAAGGGCCAGTAAATATCTTCAACAAAATTATTGAGGAAAACTTCCCTAACCTAAAGAACAAGATGCCCATAAACATACAAGAAGCCTACAGAACACCAAATAGACTAGACCAGAAAAGAAATACCTCCCGTCACATAATAATCAAAACATCAGATGCACAAAACAAAGAAAAAATACTAAAAGCAGTAAGGGAAAAAGGTCAAGTAACATATAAAGGCAGACCTATAAGAATTACACCAGACTTCTCACCAGAGACTATAAAAGCCAGAAGAGCCTGGACTGACATCATACAGACACTAAGAGAACACAATTGCCAGCCCAGATTACTATACCCAGCAAAACTCTCAATCACTATAGATGGTGAAACCAAGATATTCCATGACAAAACCAAATTTGCACAATATCTTCCCACAAACCCAGCACTTCAAAGGATAATGGATGGAAAATGCCAACACAAGGAGGGAAACTACAACCTAGGAAAAGCAAGTAAGTAATCTTCCAACAACCCCCAAAAAAGATACAAACATAACTTTACCTCTAATAACAAAAATAACAGGAAGCAACAATCATTTTTCCTTAATATCTCTTAACATCAATGGTCTCAATTCCCCAATAAAAAGACGCAGACTATCAGACTGGATACACAAACAAGACCCAGAATTTTGCTGCATACAAGAAATGCACCTCAGTGACAAAGACAGACACTACCTCAGAATAAAAGGGTGGAAAACAATTTTTCAAGCCAATGGTCCCAAGAAACAAGCTGGAGTAGCCATTCTAATATCAAATAAAATCGACTTTCATCCAAAATTAATCAAAAAAGATAAGGAAGGACACTTCATACTCATCAAAGGAAAAATCTACCAAGGTGAACTCTCAATTCTGAACATCTATGCTCCAAATGCAAGGGCACCTACATACATAAAAGAAACTTTACTAAAGCTCAAAACACACATTACACCTCACACAATAATAGTGGGGGATTTCAACACCCCACTGTCAGCAATGGACAGATCATGGAAACAGAAACTAAACAGAGACACTTTGAAATTAACAGAAGTTATGAACCAAATGGACTTAACAGACATCTATAGAACATTTCATCCTAAAACAAAAGAATATACCTTTTTTTCAGCACCTCATGGTACCTTCTCCAAAATAGACCATATAATTGGTCACAAAACAAGCCTCTACAGATACAAAAAGATTGAAATAATCCCTTGCATCTTATCAGATCACCACGGACTAAGACTGGTCTTTAATAATGACAAAAACAATGGAAAACCCATGTACACATGGAAACTGAACAACTCTCTACTCAATGATGACTTGGTCAAGGAAGAAATAAAGAAAGAAATAAAAGACTTTTTAGAATTCAATGAAAATGAGGACACATCATACCAAAACTTGTGGGACTCCATGAAGGCAGTGCTAAGAGGAAAGCTCATAGCTCTAAGTGCCTACAAAAAGAAACTGGAAAGAGCACACACTAACAAGTTGACTGCACAACTAAAAGCTCTAGAACAAAAAGAAGCAAATACACCCAGGAGGAGTAGAAGGCAGGAAATAATCAAACTCAGGGCTGAAATCAACCAAATAGAAACAGAAAGAACAATACAAAATATCAATAAAACCAGGAGTTGGTTCTTTGAGAAAATCAACAAGATAGATAAACCCTTAGCCAGATTAACCAGAGGGCACAGAGACAGTATCCAAATTAATAAAATCAGAACTGAAAAGGGAGACATAACAACAGAAACTGAAGAAATTCAAAAAATCATCAGATCCTACTACAAAGGCCTATACTCAACAAAACTGGAAAACCTGGATGAAATGGACAATTTCCTAGACAGATACCAGGTACCGAAGTTAAACCAGGAGCAGATAAACCATCTAAATAGTCCCATAACCCCTCAGGAAATAGCAGCAGTCATCAAAAGCCTCCCCACTAAAAAAAGCCCAGGACCAGATGGTTTTAGTGCTGAATTCTATCAGACCTTCAAGGAAGACCTAATACCAATTCTCTTCAAACTATTCCACAAAATAGAGACAGAAGGAACACTACCCAATTCGTTCTATGAAGCTACAATTACACTCATACCCAAACCCCACAAGGACCCGACAAAGAAAGAGAACTTCAGACCAATCTCCCTTATGAACATCGATGCAAAAATACTCAATAAAATTCTAGCAAACCGAATCCAAGACCACATCAAAACAATCATCCATCATGATCAAGTAGGTTTTATCCCAGGAATGCAGGGATGGTTCAATATTCGGAAATCCATCAATGTAATCCACTATATAAACAAACTTAAAGAAAAAAACCACATGATCATCTCACTAGATGCTGAGAAAGCATTTGACAAAATTCAACATCCCTTCATGATAAAAGTCTTGGAAAGATCAGGAATTCAAGGCCCCTACCTAAACATAGTAAAAGCAATTTATAGCAAACCAGTAGCCAACATCAAGCTAAATGGAGAGAAACTTGAAGCAATACCACTAAGATCAGGGACTAGACAAGGTTGCCCACTCTCCCCCTACCTATTCAATATAGTACTGGAAGTCTTAGCCAGAGCAATTAGACAGCAAAAAGAAGTCAAAGGGATACAAATAGGAAAGGAAGAAGTCAAAATATCGCTATTTGCAGATGATATGATAGTATACTTAAGTGACCCCCAAACTTCCACCAGAGAACTCCTAAACCTGATAAACAACTTCAGCAAAGTGGCTGGTTATAAAATCAACTCAAACAAATCAGTAGCCTTCCTCTACATGAAAGATAAACAGACTGAAAAAGAAATTAGGGAAATGACACCCTTCACAATAGTTGCAAATAATATAAAATACCTTGGTGTGAATCTAACCAAGCAAGTGAAAGACCTGTATGACAAGAACTTCAAGTCTCTGAAGAAAGAAATTGAAGAAGATCTCAGAAGATGGAAAGGTCTCCCATGCTCATGGATTGGCAGGATTAATATAATAAAAATGGCCATCTTGCCAAAAGCAATCTACAGATTCAATGCAATCCCCATTAAAATCCCAACTCAATTCTTCACAGAGTTAGAAAAGGAAATTCTCAAATTCATATGGAATAACAAAAAACCCAGGATAGCGAAAACTATTCTCAACAATAAAAGAACTTCTGGAGGAATTACCATCCCTGACCTCAAGCTGTACTACAGAGCAATAGTGATAAAAACTACCTGGTATTGGTACAGAGACAGGCAGGAAGATCAATGGAATAGAATTGAAGACCCAGAAATGAACCCACACTCCTATGGTCACTTGATCTTTGACAAAGGAGCTAAAACTGTCCAGTGGAAAAAGGACAGCATTTTCAACAAATGGTGCTGGTTCAACTGGAAGACAACATGTAGAAGAATGAAAATTGATCCATTCTTATCCCCTTGTACAAAGCTCAAGTCTATGTGGATAAAGGACCTCCACATAAAACCAGATACACTGAAACTAATAGAAGAGAAGGTGGGGAAAAGCCTCGAATACTTGGGCACAGGGGAAAAGTTCCTGAACAGAACTCCAATGGCATATGCTCTAAGATCGAGAATTGACAAATGGGACTTCATAAAATTGCAAAGTTTCTGTAAGGCAAAGGACACTGTCAATAGGACAAAACGACAACCAACAAATTGGGAAAAGATCTTTACCAATCCTTCATCTGATAGAGGGCTAATATCCAATATATACAAAGAACTCAAGAAATTAGACTCCAGACAACCAAATTACCCTATTAAAAAATGGGGTATAGAGCTTAACAAAGAATTTTCAACGGAAGAAACTCGAATGGCCGAGAAGCATCTAAAGAAATGTTCAGCATCCTTAGTCGTCAGGGAAATGCAAATCAAAACAACCCTGAGATTCCATCTCACACCAGTCAGAATGGCTAAGATTAAAAACTCAGGTGATAGTAGATGCTGGCGAGGGTGTGGAGAAAGAGGAACACTCCTCCATTGTTGGTGGGACTGCAAGATGGTGCAACCACTTTGGAAATCAGTCTGGCTGTTCCTCAGAAAATTGGACATAGCATTACCCGAGGATCCAGCTATACCACTCCTAGGCATATACCCAGAAGATGCTCGAACATATAACAAGGACATATGCTCAACTATGTTCATAGCAGCCTTATTTATAATAGCCAGGAGCTGGAAAGAACCCAGATGTCCTTCAACTGAGGAATGGATTCAAAAAATGTGGTATATTTACACAATGGAGTATTACTCAGCTATTAAAAACAATGAATTCGAGAGGTTCCTAGGTAAATGGATGGAACTAGAAATTATCATCCTGAGTGAGGTAAGCCAATCACAAAAGAAGACACATGGTATTCACTCACTGATTATTGGATATTAGCCTAGAACCTTGAAATGCCCAAGATGCAACTCACAGGCCACATGAAGCCCATAAAGAAGGAAGACCAAGTGAGGGTGATTCAGTCCTTCTTAGAAGGAGCAACAAAATACTCAAGGGAGCAAATATGGAGACAAAGTGAGGGACAGAAACTGAAGTAGGGGCCGTCTCAAGACCACCCCACCTGAGTATCTATCCCATGTGCAATCACCAAAGGTAAATGCTGATGTGGAAGACAGGAAGTGTATGCTGATAAGAGCCTGATATGGATATCTCCTCAGAGGCCTTCAAGAGTCAGACATATTCAGAGGCAGATGCTCACAACTAGCCATTGAACTGATCATGGGGTTCTCAATAGAGGAGTTAGAGTGAAGACTGAAGGAGCTGAAAGGGTTTGTGGCACCATGAGGAGAGCAACAATACCAACCAACCACAGCTCCCAGGGTCTAAACCACCAGCCTGGGAGCACTTAGGGGGGGATCCAGGGCTTCAGCTGAATATGTAAAAGTGGAGGGCCCTGCTGGGCATAGGTGGAAGAAGAGAACCTTGACCTCATGAAGGCTGGATGCCCCAGGGGGTGGGAATTTTGAGGGTGGGGAGGTGGGAGTGGGGGGGTGTAGATAGAGGTTACATCCACAGAGAAGAAGGAGGAGGGGCGAGGGGATTTGGGGTTCCGAGGGGGTGGTGGGGGATGGGGTAAGGGGACAACATAGGAAATGTAAATAAATCATCCAATAAAAAAAAAAAGCAAAAAAAGCAAAACAAAAAAAAAAAACAGTCTGGTGCTTACAGCCATGTATTTAGTGTTGAGACAATAATGCATATAAACCGTGTCTTTAAGGAAAAACACACTTGCAGTTAGAGAGATAGCTTAATAGTTAAGGGTGCCTGTTGCTCTTGCAGAGGATCAGAGGTCTGCTCTAAGCAGCACACAAACGCCTGTCACCCCAGCTCCAAGGAATCTGATTCCCTCTTCTAACTTCCACAGGTTCTTACATGTACATATACATACATCCATGCACATGTACATACAAACATAAATACATTTTCAATAATTCAATTTTCAACAAGCTTATAGGATGGTCATGAACAACGAGAATCAGCTATGTGTGCTTTCTGATTGCCTCTTAATTCTTTAAAATAATCTATACAGATGAAACTATTTTAATTAAAATCCCTGCTAATCTATTATTCTGAAATTTTTAATGAACCTTTAAAAGTAAGATTTAATTGTTCCACAAACCTGATAGAAGTGAGCTAATTATGTAGCAAAATCTACTTATTGTTCCATAGCAATAGGAACAGTTTATCACCAATATATATTGTCAAAATATCTCACCAGTTTTATGACTTTTTTATCTTACGATAAAGGGAACAACCCATAGGAAGACATTATTATACTAAATATATACAAAATAACACATGATGAACCATTCTTAAAACAAATGCTGCTAGATATTAAGGCACAGATTAATTGTAATAATGGGCCATTTCAATACTCTATTCTCTCTTTACCATTAGACAGATCAACCAGACAAAAATCAAATAGAAACACTGAAGTTAAAGATATTGTATATAAAATGGACCCTCTACTCATTTACACAGAACATTCTACACAAATATTAAAGAATACACATTCTCCTCAGCAGTCTATGGACTGTGATTAAAATATATCATATATTAGGATGCAAAGAATAACAACAAATATAAAATATTTCAGTAATTTTGTGTATTCTATCTGACAACTATAGAATAAAATAAAAATCAACAGCAACAGAAAAAACAGAACTTATATAAACATATGGATACTAAAAAAATCACACTATTCTATGATGAATGAGTCACTGAAGAAATTGTTAAGACAAATTTTAAAAATGTCTAAAATTGAGTAAAATGAAGAAAACATATAAAACTGGTGGTATACCAAAAATCTTTCTATGAAAACAATTCTAGCCTGATACTCAATACAAATAAAAGCACAATTAAAAAATGTTAAACTCTTTTCCCCAATAGGCATAGACTCAAAAATTCTCACGAAAATATTTGTAAACTAAGCACAGGAACACACCAAAAGATCATCCATAATGACTTTATTTATTATTAATGACTTTACAGATGACTTTATTCTAGAGATGCAGAAATGGTTCAAAATGCATGAAACAACAAATATTATGAATTTATATATATATATATATATATATATATATATATATATATATGCACTGAAGAACAGAAATCACATGGTCATCTAAATAGATATAGAAACGACATTTGTTAATATCCAACATCACTTTGAGATTAAGACTCATGGTGAGCTAGGGACATAGGGAATACGCCTAAATATATAAGAAATGAGACATATGACAAATGTATAGCCAACATCATTCCTAATTAAAAAAAAAAGGAAACATTTCTAGTAATACCATGAACAACACAGGGGTGTCATTTCTCTCCATTCCTGCTTTATATGATGCTTTATATGGTATGTAACTGAAGCAATAATTGAAGAGAAATAAAAAAAATAATGCAAGTAGACAATAGTAAATGCATGTGTATTGGCAAATGATACAATTCTATATATGAGAGATTAAACATTCTACTAGAAAACTCTTTGGTCTAATAACTTTTTTCAGAAAAGTTACAGGACTCAAAATTATATACTTCCAAATCAGCAATCTTTTGAATATCAGTGACAAATGTACTGAGAATAAGATCATGGAAACAATCCAACTCACAATAGCTTCATAAAATATACATATAACTTGGGATAAACCAAACCAAGGAAGTGAAACATGTCTACAATGAAAAATTGAAAAGAAAGAAATTGAAGAACTCATTAGAATGTTTAAAGAACTCACCTGGTCATAGATTGGTAGGATCAATATTTTGAGAATTACCAAAAACAATTTACAGTGGCAGTGCCATTTCCATAGAAATCCCAACACAATTCTTCAAATAAATAAGAAAAAAATTCCAGAAAGGCCATAAGTAATCACAATAGAACCTTCATTGCTAAATCAATCCAGAACAATAAGAATACTACTAATATCTGACTTCAAGTTGCACTACAGAGCCATAGGGAACAAAAACGTGAGATTGATACAAAGCCAAATACATTTTTTTTAAAGTACTCTGTAACACTTGCCATCGAGGCAATGAAAAATGAAACTTAGAAATTTCATCTCACTGCATTCAGACCAAACACTATCAAGAAGATAAATGACAGCAAAAGCATTAGGATGTAGCAAAACAAAAAGGATGTAGCAGAGGGGGTGCAAAAGGGAAGCCCTTACACCATTGATCGGAGTATAAGCTGCTTCAGCCACTGTAGAAATCAATGGAAAGAGGTCTCAAAAAGCTAAAAATAGAAGTGCCATATGGCACAGCTGTAAAACATGCAAAAGACTCTATATCTTTATAATGGAGGAGACAAGGCCCCAATTCAATACGCTATGACACCAAGTAAAATACCTTGTGCCAGGAATGGGTTATATGTTTCTGGGCTTCTGGACAAAGAGATCCCATATATCCCCTCAGTAAACATCACAGACCATTGCCATGGCTATTAATTAATCTCTACAACCTGATTATAAGGACTTATTGCTGAAGAACCACTTACTGGGGCCATTAAACGTTGAGAAACCAAGTGAGTCTCCAACTAGACGCTTCATCCTAGTGACTAGCATTTACTGGAAGGTACTCCTGTTAGAGGAGAAAAGCAGTCATCAATTTCTCCTAGCCTCAAACCCTATGGCCTGCAACAGAGGCCTGCTTGCAATATATATTAGTAAAAATAGAGGCATAAGTGCTATGAGAATAGGCAGTCACTATTTTATTAAACATTCAGCCCACTTCATGCAGTGGAACCTATATGTGACACTGCTAAGGTTACCAAGAACCTAAAACTAGATAAACTATAGGCCTACAGGAAAACCTACTAATTATTATTCTGGTAAATAAATATAGCAACGTAATGACTTATAATGATTTATTGGCATACCCAAAGAGCAAAGCATTGCTCCATCCTCATCAGAGAAGCTGCTTCTTGCAATAAATGAAAATTACGAAGATTCGCACATGGACATTGTTCAGTGAGTTAAAGACTTTTATAAGTCCTCAGTCCCAATGGAGATGTCTTCATCAAACCCCTCTCTCAAGCTCAGAGATCCATGGGGAAGAGAAGATGGCAAGATTGTAAGAGCCAGAGGTGGTCAGTGAGTCTGAGGAAATATGTTTTCCAGACACAACATGACTGATACACACCAGGTGGGAAGTGAAATGATACAATGAAAACATGCTGTATGAAATTTTTTAAGTAAAAATATTTTAAATAAGTGCATTACTTTCAGTCGCTTTGGTTTTGTTCTTGTTGGTTTTGGTTTTGATTTTCATTTTGTAATGTTTAGAACTTTCCAAATCTTCCTTTATCATTCTACTATCCTTGGACAACTTGTTCTCTTCTGTGGCCTCATAGATGAATTTCTCTCTTCAGTGTGTAGATTCTTTCAATTAATTTATATATTAGTTAAGCATGAACATACATTTTCTTAGCTTAGAGTGTGTGAGTGTGTGTGTGTGTGTGTGTGTGTGTGTGTGCGCACACTTGCCAGTATGCACAAGAAATATGTTTTAATGATGTTCCATAGATCTCACATGGTCTCTATTATTTTCTGATTTTTTAAAAAAAATTATTATTGTGTGCATTTTCAAATCTATCTACTTTGTCTTCAAAAAGTTAACTATAATCAATTCCATTGGTGAGACTTAACAACAACAAAACAAACAAACAAACAAACTTCTTTTGATCTTTTCCATTTCTTTTTATTTATTTATTTTATTTATACCAGATTTTATCCCTCCCATCCACCCTCCTACTGTCCCACATCCCATACTTCCAACCTATCCCCCTGTCTCCATGAGGATGTCCCCACCCTCCACCCCCACCCACCTGACTCTATCCAGTCTCTTGAGGGTTAGGCGGATCATCTCTGATTGACCTGGTACTCCTCTACTGTATATGTGTTGGGGGCCTCATATCAGCTGGGTTATGCTGCCTTTTTGGTGGTCCACTGTTTGAGAGATCTCGACGGTCCAGATAAATTGAGACTGCTGATTCTTCTACAAGGTCGCCCTCCTTCTCAGCTTCTTTCCTAATTCAACCACAGGGGTCAGCAGCTTCTGTCCATTGGTTGGGTGCAAATAGCTGCGTCTGGCTCAGCTGCTTGTTGGATCTTCCGGAGGGCAGTCATGATAGGTTCATTTTTGTGAGTGCTCCACAGCCTCAGTAGTAGTGTCAGGCCTTGAGACCTCCCCTTGAACCGGATCCCACTTTGGGCCTGTCACTGGATCTTCTTTTCCTCAGGCTCCTCTCCATTTCCATCCCTGTAGTTCTTTCAAACAGAAACAATTATCGGTCAGAGTTTTGACTGTGGGATGGCAACTCCCTCCCTCATTTGATGCCCTGTCTTCCTACTGGAGGTGGGCTCTATAAGTTCCCTCTTCCTACTGTAGAACATTTCAACTAAGGTCCTTCCCATTGACTCCTGAGAGTCTCTCACCACCTGCTCCGCCCCCCACCCAGGTCTCTGGTGCATTGTGGAGGGTTTCCCCCACCCTCCTACCTTCCTAGGTTACCTGTTTCCATTCTTTCTGCGGGCACTCAGGGCTTCAGTCCTTTTCCCTCACCCAATACCAGCTCAGGTTCCCCTCTCCCAGCCACCACCACCCAGATCCACTTTTCCACCCAGGTCTTTCCCTCCCTCCCCACTTGTGATTGCTTTCTTCTCCCTCTAAAGTGGGACTGAGGCATCCTCACTTGGGCCCTTCAGCTTGTTAATCTTTTTGAGTTCTGTGGACTGTGACATCTTGGGTACTTTTCTTTTTACTTTTTTGGCTAATATCCACTTATTAGTGAGTACATACTATGCATATCCTTTTGGGTTTGAGTTACCTCACTCAGGATGATATTTTCCAGTTTCATCCATTTGCTTGCAAAACTCAGGATGTTCTTGTTCTTAAAAGCTGAGCAGTATTCCATTGTATAAATGATCTACAATTTTGTATCCATTCTTCTATCGTGGGACATCTGGGTTGTTTCCAGCTTCTAGCTATCACAAATAAGGCTGCTATAAACATAGTGGAACACCTGTCCCTGTGGCTTAGTGGGGCATCTTTTAGGTATAGTCCCAAGAGTGATATTGCTGAGTCTTCAGGTAAATCTATTTCTAATTTTCTGAGGAACCTCCAGATTGATTTCCAAAGTGGTTGTACTGGTTTGAATGTTCCTTTCTCCACATCCTCGCCAACATGTGTTGTCACCTGGGGTCTGCTCTCTTTTTTAAGATATTTTTATATCTTTGTTGGATTATTTTTTACATTCATTAAATTTAATGTTTCAATCAGCTGTTTAATCATATTTATCTTCAAATTAATTCAAGATTTTATTCTGTCATCTTTAATTTTATTAAACATTCTTATTAGCATCCTTTTGAATTTTTTGCTTGAGGTTTCATAAAACTTACTCTCATTGAAATACACTACTATGCAATAATGATTTTCATGAGCTTAATTTTGACTTTTTATGTTTATTGTGGTTTTGTATACCAGCTTTACTTCTAGATTTGGGCATCAGTTTGATTTTTTTAATCATATTGTATATTTTTGTATATTTTTTTCACTGTATATTTTTTCAGTTGAAATATTCTTAATATTCACTCATTCCTTCCCTCTGTACTGCTAATACAGTGCAGTAGCTAATTCCTCCGTGTATTTGTTAAAGACACTGAGAACAACCTCTAGAACCAATCTGAAGACATACTCTGCAGAAACAACCACGATTACTGCATAGGCTTGCTGTGAAAATATAGCCAAAGTTAAATAAAAAACAACTGACTCTTCAACTTCAATAACTTCTGTAAATAAGAGAATGAGAATGGTATTGTGTGTACTAGAATATTAGTTATTAAAAGTAGGACTTGGAACTAGTATAAAACTACCTATCTGTGCCCATAACTTAAACTATGTGACCAGTTTGATCAACATATAATATTTTGATGTCTTCCAAACAGGTTGCCTGTAGGGTTGAATTTCTGCACAGGTGTCAGAGAAATCCAACCATACCACAGGAGTTTCCCTGGCCTCAGCATGGAGTATAACTACCCTACATACAGTCTTCTGCCTTCAGGATGTGCTGGGTGGTCCCACTGCAGAGATTTTAACGTCTATGGCTCTACTGTAGCTATACCCATGTTTGCATTTACTGTGCAACTCTATATTCTTATTTTACCAGATTCCCTTGTATCAGCAGTCTTAGCTTGAGTCTGCTTCCTTGACTGAGTTTCAGTTTGGATCAGCTTACCTCGGGGAATAACTCATGGACTCTTTAGTTCCCCTGGTTAATATTCTCAGTGCATGGAGGGACTTTGGAGTTTGGAGACATGGTTGTATCAATTTTTTTCTGTGCTTTCTTTCAGAGTGCCTTCATTGAAAACATGCTCTTAAGATTAGCCTTCTTTGCCCCAACACAACAATGTTATAGTGTTAAAGAGCAGTTATACAGGTAGTGATACAGGGCTGGCTAGTAGCACTGCTAGCTTCCTAGATCTACACAGTAGAGCTTCGTAGGTCCATGATATAAAACTTTGCTTTCTTGCCTTCGGTTCTAGATGGTTCCCCTTACTATTTTGCTTACAAACTCAGGAAAGAGGAAGGAAGGGAAAAGTTTTTCTCCAGTGCTTTCTCTGTTCGATGTGGGAGGCTACATTCTGATTATTTTATATGTCTACATTCTACATTTCTGCATTTTATCTAGCCACAGTCAGCTACATGCTTTGACTCTCCAATACCTTCTGTGTTTCTCACATCATCTTGAAGTTGTGGATCAAATGTTTCCTTTCAGATTTACAAGGATACAGGAGAAAGTTGAGTTTCCCATACTTGGCCATCTTCCAGGAATTCAAACTCTTTTCATGATAACTGATTTTAAGTCTCTATTTCTATATTTGAACTTCATGAGTAGAAAAAATATTTAAAACACCAATGAATACATCTAGAGAGTCTCATCAACCTCATGCTTTCCAACCTCAAGGCATTTCAGGTTTCCAATGATTCCACAGTAATTCATAATATGTGAAGAAGGGAGATGCCAAACCTCTGTCTGCAGAGACAACTTTTTCAGGAAGAGGAAACAGAAATAGAGCTTGCTTAAAAGGTTTCCAGGCCTGGAAGTCTAAAGAGTTCTGTTTAAATTTGGCTTGTGTATAACAGAAATCACTGTTTAATATTTAAAAGCAAACTATAGGCTTTAAATAACATGTTGCATGCAGACTATAGAAAATGGAACAACTTCTGGGTGTCCAGAAAGGACATATAAAATCTTTCAGACATTTATCCTCTGCAGTAAAGGCTTTTATATACCAAGAATATAAATCAAGGATTTCCCTCTTTTTTAAAAATAGTCTTGTAAAGCTCATGTTCCCTGCTGAGTAAATGAACCATCAGCTATCAGAATGAAACATAAGTAAGGTATCTCCATTATGCAAAACTTCACTTTAATTTATATTTGATCATCAGACCACTTCAAAAGACAAAATTTAACAGCTCAAGTCCACTTCTCTTTTATATTATTCCCTAAAAACTTACTGTTGAAAAGTATTTTATAGTTCCATTTGATTGTATAGAAAATTAAAGCTGTAATGATCCTTAAAGCCATCTCTACTTACTCAAGAAAATGCCCAGTAGTTAAGAAAGCTTTTTCAAGAGGACCCAAGTTAGATTCCCAATAGCCATATCAGATAGTATCTACTTGGAACTGCTGTTCTATGGGCTCTGATGTCCTCCTCTCACAAACACATGCCACACCTTCTTCCACTTCATACCTGTCCAACTTATGTTCTTGACTTTTTTTTTTTAGTACACTGAGTTCCATTAATGCTGCCAATATACATGTGTGTCTAGCCATTTTTGAGAGCAAGTTAGACCTCAAGGACCACAACCTTAAAGAAAATCAACTCTTGCTCTCTCGGCAGCTATCAATTAGTAATTGCTCCTCAGCTAAAGGTAGGACTTTATGTCCACCTTTTACTTCCATACTCACTGATTCTGAACATTTGGGAACTCCAGAGTCTCATTCTCATTCTCATGGGGAAGGTGAATAGAGAGCCTCAAGACTATCAGTGGCCTCTGTTCCTAGCCTGCTGATTTTCTGTTCTGCGTCCTTGAGTAGAGAATCCCCCTACTATCAGCAGCCAGCCATAACACCACAATGCCTCATCTATCTCCATTGCAGTCCTTGTAGCGGACATAGAAACAGTTCAGTTTTAGATTCCTGCTATCCCAGAAAATATCCTAAGTGGTGTAATTTTATTTAGCTTAATTATAGTCTCTTGGACTTGAAATTATTTTAATTACCCAGTGAATGTAATCATGGTAAGGAATGGATAGAATGTCTGTGTCTCCTCAAAATGCATATGTTGAACTCCTAACCCTCAATGTAATGTTATTTGCAGGTAGACCACTGGGGTGTTAGTAGTTTCAAATAAAGTCTTAAGGATGGCTCACACATCACTCCTTTTCTTCATGCCATTTTAAAACATAGCTCAAAGTCAGCCAAGCCAAGAATAAGTCCTAACCAGAAAACAAAACAAAACAAAAATACCGACCACCTCTCTAGTATCTTACTCTTGGACTGCTAGCCTCTTGAATTGTAAGATAAAGATCTTTACTGTTTATACGTGTGTTTTATGGCATTTTGTTACAAATGTCTAAGGTAAGACATGCGATCATTTTGTTTCCCATACTGCTACCTCAAAGCAGTTTCCATCAGCCACCTTGAATACTCTCATGACATCTCTTAGCCACTGGCTTGAAGATGAGGAATAATCTTTGTTTATTCAATGACTGTTGTGCATAGCCTGACTGTCATCCTCCAAATGTTCTTTGATTTTATTCATCAAACCCTTATAATCTTGGCTACCCACCAGAGATGATTGCATTTATGATACACAGACCAAAAGGCTGGATTTAAATCTAAATTACTGTGTATATTAATGAAGGATATAATAAAATCACAATGGTTCAAAGCTGAGCTCTAACTTAAAGGTCAACACCTTTATTCAATTGTTAAGGAGACTAATCTTGAAAAGATACATAGCTTATCCAAATTCAGTCAAGGTAGACATATACACAAAACATTCAATTTGTTATGTTCAACTTCTCTGATGCTTGAAATTACAATTTTTACTGAAGAAAATGTGGTCAAGTTGCTAGGATAACTTAAATTATGCGCACATTTGCCCTATTTTGTCTTGTAAAGTTTTGGAAATATTGGTATCATTATGCTTGCTTGTGTTTTAACTCATACTAAGCTTATACCATGACAAATAAAGTCTTAACAGTAACCATCATTTCTTGTTCTTTTAATTAAAATTGCTATCCCCTAAATCAAATATCTTCCACATTAAATGAAGTAAACATTAGAAAGACATGCTTGCTAAGAATTTGCGACTGGAGAGACAAACAAGACAATTCATGCTTTAAGCAAAATACAGCCATTTGGAGAAATTGACAGCTGTACAAAGTCTGTCAGGGGGAACTATGCCAGGATCGTTTCTAAGCTGCTAAAATCAGAAGCCAACATCTTGCAATCAAACATAAGAGAAGTGGTCATTTATTTTAGAAGAATCAAGAGAAGTCCTATGCTAGATATCTCAAGTGGCATGAAGTAATAATACAGAAATAAATAGTCAAAGACAGAAAGTAAGGGAAGTGCTGTGAACGAGAAAGCACAGAGTGCTGTGCAAAGACAGGCTTTCTGCATGAGCACCGAGGAGTAGATGGGGTTGTATGGATGGGGTTAATCAAAGTCCTGGGAAGGCAAGTGACACCCAGAGAGATCTCATTTGCATATTTAAGATGACTTCAATTTAATAAACAAACTAACAAAAGCATTATTTTAGCAGAGTGATGTTTCTGTTAATTACAAAATTACAGTGCTGTAACAAACACATAACAATGCGTTTCCAGATATCCTCCTTCTTGCTCTGCATTTGTGCAATCAGAACATGTCTAACCCATGTTCTCACTGGCTGTCAGTGAAATCTTATCGCCAGGGTTATCTTTATACTGTGATTTGTTTTAATCTTTTCAAAATATACTGACGTTTTCACTTGTTGGCTTTCCAAGATCCTAGCTGAGGTTCCCGTTTTCACTTAAGAGCTCCTTGGCTTCCTGTCTCCATCCATCCATCACATGCCGAAAGCCCATCCAAAACTCTGCGGCACATTTCACTTTTTCCATTTCTTATAATCCTCATATTACACTGGCCTCTTGAACACCTGAAAATAAGATTCAAGTGAGTTCTAGTCCAGATGCTCCAAGCATTTCATGCTTTTTTTGATTAAAGAGAAACCTCCAAGGTGCAGGTTGCCCTCATGCTGTTCAATCTGATGTAAGGATGAGAAAGAGAATCATTTAGGAGTTTTCTGTAATGCTAAACTGAGTAACAGTAGACCTGAGTTTTTGGAGAATGGCTCTTCAGGTTAGAAACAGCACTTTCTGTAAAAGCTAGAGGACCTGAGTTGACATCCCCAACACCCATATAAAAGATAGTAATGTGCATATGAGTCCAAAATAGGAACATAAAGCCAGATAGATCCTGGGAGCTTTCTGGACTGCCAGCTTTGTGTAAATAGTAAGCTGATTCAGGTACACTGAGAGATCCTGCCTCAAAAATAAAGGCAGAGAGTGATGGGAAAAGACAGGCAATAACCCTCCTCTGGACTCTCAAATGCATACCTGGATATGCACCTACACAGACAGCTACACAGACACAGACTGACAAACACACACACACACACACACACACGCACGCACGCACGCACGCACGCACGCACGCACGCACGCACGCACACATGCACACATGGGAGGTAATTAGTTAGTTAGGCTTTGATTAACCAAATGTATTGTTTGTAAAACTGACTTCTGTATTTTCTGCTCCTGTACACAGTATTTTCCCTGAGTGTCAAGCCACATCGTTCTGAAGGCAGCTGCTGAAATTAGTAAAATATTCTTATTTTGTGGAAAGTATCATTTTAGTAAAATGTTTGTCTTTATTTCATTGGGGGAAAATCCTAATTTCATAGGTAAATCCAATTTGTAACATATCTAATTCTTCCCTTCATTTTTTATATGCATCCTCTTTTACTTCTCCCTCTCCACCCCTACCTTCCTACCTTCGCTATGTTTCCTTTTTTTATAAATTTATCCCAAATACTCCCTCAGTACTTCTTTATTCAATAGTTTTAAAGATCAAAAAGGCATTCATTTAAGGGTGAACTCATTTTTGTTGTTGTTTGTTTGTTTGGCATTGTTTTTTTCTTTGTTTTGTTTTAAAAAATGAAAAGCCAATGACTCAGGAAAGGTATATTTTAGACATAAAAATGAAGGTAATTAATTACAAACCTATGATAGGAATCCAAATGCTATTAGTGTATATTATACTGAGAAAGCTTAAAATACTTTAAATTGCTTTGGAAAAGACTGAATCTTTGTTCTGAGTTGGAAACAACCTTGCCTTCTGGCAAAGAAATCAATTACATCATATCAGTTAACTCAAGGACAGAAAAGTCTGTCCAAAACCCAGCTGACCCATTATTTAGAAGAAATCAGATTTAGCTGGAAGAATCTTTTATGTAAGTGAGCTAGCCTCAGTAACCACTGCAGAATCCTAGTTTGTTTAAATCATGCTGCCCAAATTCATGTTTCAGCAAATGCTACTTATTCATGAGATATGCTAGCTTTATGAGCCAAGAGATATGTTTTTATTCAGTTTATAAAGTGATTTTAGTTTGTCAGTTTATAAAATGCTGTACTAGGACTTTGCTGGGCTCAGTGACAGAACAGCAACATAAGAACAGCTCCAGCTTTGATCCCTAGAACCATAAAACAAGATGTCTAGAATACTAAAACATACAAATTGATCATTTCTCTCAGCAATTTAGTATCATCTGTACAGTTCTTTACAAATTCAGATTCCTTACAAATGTTCCCTTACTTTCTCAACATTACAGAAATGTCTTTCAAGAACTCTGTCAGACCTTCATTACAATCTCATCAGTCATTTTCATTAAACTTGCCTGAATTTTTGGTGTAACCTCTGCTGTTAATAGTTACATAACTGATTATACACAAGCAAAATAATAGAGCTTGCTGCTTGTAAGGGACGTGGGAGGTAAGTGGTTTATGAAAATGTCTGAGTTGGAATGAGATCGTCTAAAGCTTCTTTTTTCTTTTAGGGTTTAAGGAAGTTGCTTGGCGTCTCTTTGTGTAAAATGTGGAGTTCTAAATATAATAATATTGTAAAAAGTGATGTTATGAGTGTGCTAGAAAGTTAGGATATCTCCAAAATACTAGCTTAGTATATGCTCCAAAATGTTATCCATACTTCTCTTTCCTGAGAGTAAGTTTGGTGTGCTGGAGTAGTCATGCTTTTCCTTCAATCTACAGCTTCCCTGAGATTTGTCATTATTGGTTTCAATAGTTAATTACATGAAGTGAAAGTTAATTAATGACAGAAGAGTCTATTTGATCCTTTCTAAATACCAACTCATTCTTGTCAGCTAAGATCTAAAAAGAGAAAACTTAACCCATGTGTTTTCCTCAGCTAACTACTTCAGAATTTATGGAGGTGTTAGCTTGAAATTTTTTCTTGAAACCAAATGACTGGTTACTTTTCTCATTAAGCCAAAAGAAACCATCATTGAGTTATATGTATAGCATGTTCTTCAAGAACATCAATTATTTTATTTCCTTCAAGTAATGTTTTAAGTTACACTTCAAATCTATTTACTGGACTCAACACTAAGAAAAGTTTGATGCTAAATCTAAAGCTGAATATCATACTCAAAATTGCTAGCTATAAATGAAGTGAAAGAGACTCGTGTGGAAGAAAAGAAGCCAACAGTCAACGGTTGCCTGTAGTCCTTTGTCTAAAGCTGAGACCAATCAGAATCTTTGCCTCGATTTTGACATGTCCATCGTTATCATTTTTATTGTGATTATTCCAGTCTTGTTCATGAGAGATGCTTCACTGCAGAATTCCTGGTGTGCTGGCTCTCAAAATCTTTCTGACCTCATTTCTACAACATTCTCTAAAGCATAGATGCAGAAACTGTGATAGAGAAGTGTCTATCCACTAAGGCTAGACTCCTCAGCATCCACTGATCTCTGCATTGTGTCTAGTTGTGGTTCTCTGTGATCCTTTCCATTTGCAGTAATGATGACCTTATTTATAAAGAGTAGCTAGTCTTGTCTTGGGTATAAGGATAAGTTTTAAATTTAGTAAGGGTAATATTGGTCTAGCAAAGTGGTCGTAAGAGATTATTTTCTAAGTCCATGACCTCAGTGGCATAGAAAGCTGACCTAGTTTCCAGTATCAGGCATGATTTTCCTCCTTTTATCTGCAATTAGACAGTTTTTGGTTGCCACCAATAATGGTGGCACTAATGGTTGGTTCACACCAATAATCTGAATGCCACTTCTTGCACATACATACATACACACACACAGATAGATAGATAGATAGATAGATAGATAGATAGATAGATAGATTATATATATATATGATATATATCTTGCAATGCTGGCAATTGTCGTGGTTCATAGGTGTTGCAACTAGGTAGTACAGTGTATGTGTTTCCTTTCCTTGGCAGCCTGCCTCACAGACAATTTTTAAATTGGGATTTTGCCTACTTGATTCCTTGGTTATTTTGTTGTTGTTCTTTACACATTCTGAGTATTACATAAATACTCTGATATGTGTCTGGGAAAGATTCTGACTCTATGGTTTTTCTCTTCACTGAACTGATTATTTCCTTTGCTATTCAGAAGCAATTTAGTTTTATGAGGTCACAAGAGTCAATTGCTAGCCTTAATTTCTAAGAAAATGGAATGCCTGACTTAAGTTCTTTCCTGCATTTGTACCTTGTAAGACAACAAGTATAGTTTTGTTTATGTGTTTGTTTTTCTAGCAGTTTCTCCATTTCAGGTGACATTTCACATTGAGGTCTGGTTCATTTGGAGCTGACATTGGTGTGGCATTTTAGATATGCATTGAGTTTTGCTCCTCTACATGGGACATCCAGTTTCCCTACCCAGTTTTCCCTATACAGTTGTTAACCAGTTGTTCAAGACTCCAAATGTAGAAACCTCCAATGTATATTTTTGGAAGATTTGTTAAACTCGAGATGGTCCTCATGGTTTGGTCTTTTATTTTGTTTCAATGGTTATACATTTCTATTTTGTGCCTTACTGTTTGTGCCTTGCTGTTTTTACTACAATAGTTCTGTAATGTAGCTTTAAATTATGTTTATCAACCCATATAGTATTGGTACTTTTGCTCAACATTGTTTTCTGGATACTTTTGTAACTCTAAGTTTTAGGGTATTTTCAATATCTGTGAAGAATGTCATGGATATTTCATTAAAAAAAAAAATGTGTTGGTTGTTCTTTGGGTAGGATGGTCCTTTTCCCAATATTAATTCTACCAGTCCTTGAATGTGGAGGTCTAATATCTTTCTCAATCTCTTTCTTCAGAACTAATTTCATTATAGAGGTCTTTAACAATCTTGCTTAGGTATTCTCCTATTTCTGGTGACACTACACATTTCAGATATAGGACTTTAAAGACTCAAGTTGGAGCCAGGGTCAAAGTCTCTCATTGTGGGACTGTTCCCCACAGCTGGGCCCCAAAGACATGAGGAAGTCCATGGTTTTAAAAGGTTTATTGCCATGGCAGAAAGCGGATGAGCTGTGCCCCCCTGTTTCTCAGGGCAGACCTGAGATAATAGGGAGGGAGGAGGGAGGAGAGTCTGGGAAGGAATGCTTAATTGGTTACACCCTCTGGCCCTTAGGTATCTCATTAATATGAAGATCTCTCGAGGCCCTGAGGCCTGTATTCACACCCTCTACCTGTGCTAGGTGACACAAACCTCTCTTTGGGAGGGGCTATAGGAGCATTGCCCTACATGGCTGAAAGGCATGGATCAATGGTGGTCTTTGGCCGAGTGTGAGGAGTCTGGAGTCTGGGAGTGTGGCAAAATGTATGCCATCCCTTGCAGGGTCTCCAGCCATCTCTAGCCAGTGTTCCACCAGAAACCAAGCTATCCTTTCATGGTCCCACATCTCTGCAGACTGTTTTTTATGTTATCAGAAAGTACTATGCAAACTGCCATAGAAGGGAGTAATTAGTAGTTCTTCCTAACTATAAAACCTGTGAACCACAACAATGGCTAGCCAGGAAAGAAATCATATCCAATGATGCAGTAGTGGCACTTTTATCTTGGGAGTAACCAACAGCAGTCTAACTGGATTTGATAAGCACTCAACAGGAGGAAAAACATGCCTGTAATATTCACCTATCCAATTATCTGTGGTTGGAGAAGTCATATTCCCTAGAGGAGAACCTAACATTACTATTTCTTAAAACTATTGTAATTTCCAACTATATTTTAAATACTTATTTTTATGTTCACTGAAAAGTTAGCTTTCATCACTCATCAAAGAAGTATATTTTTACAATGTTTGTAGATTACTTTGAGATCCACAACTAGTCAAAATGCAGACAGTAACTGATCATAAAATGCTCAACTCTACCTGATACATCCTCAATGCTCAGGCTCAGTGTTGTTTTTTTTTTTTTTTTAACAACAAAAGCAGACAGAAACATTGGAAGACACAGAGGACAAGGTTCTCTGCTACTATATAAGGAATAAGGTGCCCATGAACTCTGAACTGTAGGAAGCAGTGTGGCGGGCCATTCCAAAATGGTGCCTGAGGCTAACACCTGACTTCCTCATACACCCCTGAAGAAGCCACGCCCACAGGCAATATTGCGCAGGCTCACTGCTACACAATAATCAGGCCATCTGCTACGTAGGGCAACATCAGATCTTGCCATACCCACTGTCCTATCACATGCACCGATGTGGCAGGCTCTGATTGGAGAAGGCAGAGGGATTTAAGGGCGGTGGAGGAGAGGCTCGGGGGCTTTTTGAAGAATGTAAGGATTCCTGAATAAACTGCGTTGGGAAGAAGAACTCTGTGTCACCGTTTCTTTACGTGGGTCGGAGTGGATAGCGACAAGTGGTGGCCCGAATGGGGACTTCAGAACTCATCGCAGTCAGGGCAGCTAGCTAGAAAGTTCCCAGTTAAATGGGACAAGAGAAAGTTCCCAGGTAAGTGGGACAAGGGAAAGTTCTCTGTTCAGAAACTATAAGGTTCCCAGCATTGGGACAAGTCGCATCAAGGAGCTAGAAAAGGGTAGCAATACACTAGAGTAGTTAAAAGAAGAGTGATCACAAAAGTCTGAAAATGGAGATAGTTCTGAAGAGGAAAGTGAGGAGTATAAGAGTGAAAGAGTGAGGAGAATAGAGGAGAGTGAGGAGAATAAAGAAGAGACTTGAAGAGACTCCACTGGACTCTGTCTTGTATCTATCTTCTGTATCTCTCACCTCTTTTTTCTTCCCCTTCCTCCGTCCCCAGGTTTTCTTTCTTGCTAGACCCTGACCTGCAGACCGGAGCAGCAGAACCCGCCCCGGCCTTTACAAAGTAACAGAACCTGACGGCCGTTACAAAAGAAACAGCTGTTACAAAGTTGCGCCCAGAAGCTTGGAAGGAGCTTAGAGCTCTATCTTTCCAAATGTTTCTTAAGGAACCAGGAAAAGTGGTGATGGTTGCTATTTGCATTAATGGCTTAAATTGCTTCTTTAAATGTCTTGCCTAGATTTATACAGGTTCAGCAAGTATGTTCTCAGAAGCTATACACTCATTATCTGATACTGGTAACCAGGGTTTGCTAGCACTAGACATCAGCAAGTCTGTTCAGACACCAGATTCTTCTCACCCGTATGGCTTTTCAAATATGCGCTATATTTCTTCATTGATTAGTGGTATTGGTATTTTCATGATGGGTGCAGGACTCTCTTGGTATCACGGAGTCATGGGATTGCTTCATCCTCAACCAATGGAATCCCTTCTATGGGCATATTGTATTTTAGAAGGATCTTTGATGTTTGAAGGAGCGACACTTCTTGTTGCCATAAATGAACTTCGCAGGAGTGCCCAGGCCAAGGGCACATCGTTTTACAAGTATGGCATAGAAAGTCGTGATCCGAGTACACTCCTGGAGAGTGACCCCATCAGTAAGGGCAATCTATAATGTCAAAACCACAGACCTGAGATTAGGCAAAGTCAGATTTAAGACAGAAGTTGATTTAGATGAATGAGTTGTTACAAGATCATATTTGGAAAAGGAAGATTTTGACCAAATGATGCAGAGAGTTCAAGAAGTGAAAACTCCTGAACAATTAGAAGCCTTTACGCTTAAACATGGAGAAAACATTATTGATACTCTAGGAGATGAAGTAGACAGGCTTGAGAAAGAGTTAAAGAAACGAAATCCTGAAGTTTGGCATGTAGATCTTGAGATCCTATAGACAAGATGAGTGAGTGACTTGGTTTGTGAAGAATGCTTTTACCTTTTCTTCATATATTGCAACCTAAAGTTATTAAGCCCAGGACAAGATGTTTCCTTTTTACCCATGCCAGTATGCATATGGCCCCCCTTTGTGTTTTCTTGTATATAATGGTAGTTATAAAGGTAGTTTTTTGAGTTGTGATAATAGTACTTGCTTTTATGCTGTATGTTGAAATGTTTCTATATTTTCCTCTGCTATGGTTGTTGGAATGCCTCGTTATGTTCCTTGGCCTGTGGAAGCTCCTTCAGCTATGATGTTATTTGGGCCTAGGAGGGATTTTGACATAGAGATGGCCCAATTAGGTTGCCAATGGAAATATTCTGGCTTGTGTGTTACTTCTATTACATATCAAAATGTAAGTCATGCTGCTAATCTTTCTAAGAAAATTTCCAAGTATCTTTCAGGAAATTGGTCTGTGGAATTGGATAAGAAGATGAGAGAACTTCTCAAGTTGATTGTTCATATTAATTCAATTAGAGTGGATGTCTCCCTGGCCTCCGGACTGACTGAATGGATACATCAAGCAATGTCTCACCTTAAGGAATGGGTGGGTTTGGGAGTTTTAGCCCTGTGCCTATTACTGATCAATGGCCTTGCCTGTTGGTGTATGTGCAAAAGGAGAAAGCAACACAGCAGAGAACGGGCCTTGATAGTGCAGGCGTTTGCAGCCGTGGAGATGGGACAATCTCCTCAAGTGTGGCTCGGCATGCTAGAGAAGTGGTCAGAGACAGGTAAGACTCCTTGGACGTGTTACCAACCTAAGACAGGGACCAAACCAGAGCTGTTTGACTCCTGATGACGGGTAAGGAGCATTGTCGCAAGGGGCAACCTAAGACAGGCATTCTCTCTGCCAAAATTAAATAAAAGGGGGAATTGTAGGAAGCAGGTGAGAAAGGGAGGCTTAGCATGTACTAAGTTTTATAGGTTCACTATGATGGGTTTTCCCCCTTTTGAAATTACAGTGACGTGTCCATCATTGACTGTACACAGCTCAAATCTTGGAAAGATCAGCCAGTGAGGAATTTTTATTAAAAAGTCAATAAAATATTTCAGCAATTTCAAAAAAAAACAGAAATACTAAAGAGACTAAGTAGGTTGCATATACATGTGTTTATGCTATTTAAAGAAGACAAAATTTGGAAGGGGAAGAACAAAGGAGTAGTTTGAGAAGTGAAGTGTTAAGAATGATGTACAATATTTATGTATAAAGTTTCCCCTCAAAATGATTTTAAAACAAGTCAATCCCAACCTACAGAGGATTCTAGAAAGAAAACTCCAACACAAGGGGGGCGGGTACCTACACCAAAGAGTAAATAAAGCATTAATCATCTCACCACAAAACTAAAAGTTGATAATCACATACACATAATGCTACCTAATACAACACATAATAATACAATAAACATAACAGGAACTAGCAATCATCTATCTGTAATATTTCTCAATATTTATGGACTCAATTCCCCAATAAAAAAAAAACTTAAACTAACAGACTGAATGCACAAGCTGGATCCAGCATTTTTCTGCATACAAGAAACACAGCTCAATGACAAAGACAAACACTACCTCAGAATAAAAGGCTGGATAAAAGTCTTCCAAGCAAATGGTCCCAAGAAACAAGTAGGAGTTGCCATTCTAATAGCCAATAAAAAGACTTTCAACCAAAAGGTATGAAATGACATGGGGAAGGACGCATCATATTCTTCAAAGGAAAAATCCACCAAGAGAAAGTCTCAATTCTGAATATTTATGCCCCAAATCCAAGGGCACCTATATTCATAAAAAAAAAAAGAAGAAGAAATCCTTTTCTAAAGCTCAAACACACATTGAACGACACAAAATAATAGTAGAAGACTTCAACACTTCACTCTCAACAATGGACAGGTCATTGAAACAGAAACTAAACAGACACAGTGAAACTAATAGAGGTTATGAACCAAATGGATTTAACAGATATCTATAGAACATTTTGCCCTAAAACAAACAAACAACCAAAAAAATTCCCTTCTTCTCAGTACTTCATGGTACCTTCTCCAAAACTGAACATATAATCAGTCACAAAACAAGCCTCAACAGATACGAGATTGGAATAATCCCATGCATCCTATCAGATCACCAAGGAATAAGACTAGACTTCAATAACAACATAAACAACAAAAAACCCACATACCCATGGAAACTGAGCAACTATCTACTCAATAATAGCTTTGTCAGAGAAGAAATAAAGAAAGAAATTAAAGACTTCTGGAATTCAACGAAAATGATGACACAGTGTACCCAAACTTATAAGACACAATGAAAGCAGTGCTAAGAGGAAAATTCATACCACTAAGTGCTCTTGTAAAAAAAAAATTGGAGAGATCCTGTACTAGAAACTTAACAGCACACCTGAAAACCCTAGAACAAAAAGAAGCAAACATACCCAAGAGGAGTAGATTTCAGGAAGTGTTCAAAATCAGGGCAAAAAAATCAACCAAATAGAAACAAAGAGAACTATACAAAGAATCAACAAAACCAAAAGCTGGTTCTTTGAAAAATCAACAAGATAGATAAATCCCTTGCCAAACTAACTAAAGGGCACAGAAACAGTATCCAAATCTACAAAATTAGAAAGCAAAAGGGAGACATAACAACAGAAACTGAGAAAATTTTAAAAAATCATCAGATCCTACTACAAAAGCTTATAATCAACAAAACTGGAAGAGCTAGATGAAATGGATGATTTTCCAGACAGATACCACATATCAAAGTTAAATCAAGAGGAGGTAAACTATCTAAACAAACGTGTGTCCCCTAAAAAAACAGAAGTTATTAGCAACCTCTCAACCAAAAAAAAAAAAAAAAAAAAAAAAAAAAGCCCAGGGCCAAATGGAATTCTACCAAACCTTCAAAGAAGACCTGATACCAATATTCCTCAAACTATTCCATAAAATAGAAACAGAAAGAACACTATCTAATTCATTCTATGAAGCCATAATTACTCTGATACCTAGACCACACAAAGACCGAACAAAGAAAGAGAATGTCAAACCAATTTTGCTTATGAATATCGATGCAAAACTATTCAATAAAATTCTAGCAAACTGAATTCAAGAACACATCAAAACCATCATTCACCATGATCACATAGACTTCATCCCAGAGATGCAAGATTGGTACAATATATGAAAATCCATGAATGTAATTCACTACATAAACTCAAAGAAAAAAAATCACATGAGCATTTCATTCAATGCTGAAAAAGCATTTGACAAAATATAACCACCTTCATGTTAAAAGTATTTGGGGGATCAGGAATTCAAGCCACATACCTAAACATAATAAAAGGAATATACAGAAAACCAACAAACAGCATTCAATTAAATGGAGAGATACTTGAAACAATCTCACTAAAATCAGAGATGAAACGAGGCTACCCACTCTCCTTGTATCTATTCAATATTGTACTCAAAGTTATAGTTAAAGCAGTAAATCAACAAAAGGAGATCAAGGGGATATATATTGGCAAATAAAAAGTCAAGGTATTACTATTTGCAGATAATATGATAGTAACAGAGAACGTTTACTGTTAATAAACAGCTTCAGCAAAGTGGCTAGATATTAAATTAACTCAAACAAATCAGTTAGCCTTCCTTTATAGAAATGATAAATGGTCTGAGAAACAAAATAGGGAAACAACAATCTTCACAATAATCACAAGTAATATATCTTGGGGTAACTCTAAACAAATGAGTGAAAGATCTGTATGACAAGAACGTTAAGTCTCTCAGGAAAGAAACTGAAGACCTCAGAAAATGGAGAGATCTCCTATGGTCATGGATTGGTAGAATTAATATAGTAAAAATGGCTATCCTACTAAAATCAATCTACAGATTCAAGCAATCCTCATCAAAATTCTAATGCAATTTTTCAAAGATATGGAAAGAGCAATTCTCAATTTCGTATGGAAAAAATAAAAAACCCAGGATAGCAAAACCAATTATTAACAATAAAATAACTTCTGGGGGGAATCACCATCCCTGACCTCAAGCTACACTACAGAGCAATAGTGATTAAAATCTGCATGGTATTGGTACAGAGACAGACTGGTTGATCAATGGAATAGAATTAAAGACACAGAAATAAAACCACACACTTATGGACACTTGATCTTTGACAAAGAAGCCAAATATATACAATGGAAAAATTAAAGCATCTTCAATAAATAGTGCTGGTCGAACTGACAGTCAATGTAGAAAAATGAAAATAGACCCATATTTATCACCTTGCACAAAGCTCAAGTCCAAGTGGATCAAGAATTTCAACATAAAACTAGATACACTGAATCTAATAGAAGAGAAACTGGGAAAGAGCCATGAATTCATTGGCACAGGGGAAATTTCTTAAACAGAACCCCACTGGCTCAGGCTCTAAGATCAAAAATTGATAATTAGGACCTCATGAAACTGAAAGATTCTGTAAGCCAAAGGACATAGTCAATAGGACAAATCACCAACCTACAGATTGGGGAAAAAAATCTTCACTAACCCCACATCCAATAGAGGGCTAATATCAAAAATACATAAAGAACTCAAGAAGCTAACCTCCAAAAAAAACCCAAGTAACCCAATTTAAAAAAAATGGGGTATTGAGCTAAACAGAAAATTTACAGCACAGGAATCTTGACTGGCTAAAGAAATGTTGAAAGTCCTTAGTGATCAGAGAAATGCAAATCAAAACAATCCTGAGATTCCATTTTACATGAATCAGAATGGCTAAGATAAAAAACTCAGGTGACAGCACATGTTGGCGAGGATGTGGAGAAAGAGGAACACTCCTCCATTGCTGGTGGGACTTCAAGCTGGTACAACCACTTTGGAAATCAATCTGGCAGTTACTCAGAAAATTAGAAATAGTTCTACCCAAGAACCCAGTTATACTACTACTGGGCATATGCCCAAAAGAAGCTCCAACATATAACAATGAAACATTCTCCACTATGTTCGTAGCAGTCTTATTTATAATAGCCAGAAACTAGAAACAACCCAGATGTCCCTCAACTGAAGAATGGATACAGAAAATGTGGTTCATTTACACAATGGAGTACTATTCAGCTATTAAGAACAAGGACATCATGAGTTTTGCAGGCAAACTGATGGAACCAGAAAATATCATCCTGGGTGAAGTAACTCAGACCCTAAAGGACATGCACACTGTGTACTCACTAGTAAGTGGATATTAGCCCCAAAAAAGTATAGAATACCTAGGATACAATCTACAGAACTCAAGAAGGGCCCAAGTGAGGATGCTTCAATCCCACATAGGTGGGAAAAGAAATTAGGGAGGGACCTGAGTAAAAGAGGGAAGAGGGAATGGAAAAAATGGGAACATGATCAGGTATGTGGCAGGGGACAGAAGAGAAGCCCTGAGGGCCAACAGAATGAATGGAAATATACAACCTTGGGGGGTTGAGGGGAACCTTTAGAATGTGCCAGAGTCCTGGGAGGTGAGAGACTCTCAGGAATCAAAAGGAGGGACCTTAGATGAAATGCCCAACAGTGGGGAGAGGGAACTCATAGAGTCTACCTCCAGAAGAAAGACAGGGCATCAAGTGGAGACATGAGGTTGCCACCCCACAGACAAAAACTGTGACTCAGAATTGTTCCTATCTAAAATAACTGAAAGGACAAAAACGGAGAAGGGACTGAGGGAAAGGAGATCCAGTGACCTGCCCAACTTGGGATCCATCACGAGAGAAGGCCCCAAGGCCTGATGCTATGGTGTGCTTACAGACAGGAGCCTAGCAGGGCTGTCCTCCGAGAGGCCCAGGAAGCCTCAGACAAATGCAGATACTTATACCCAACCAATGAACTGAAGTCACGGATCCCTGTGGTCAAATTAGGGAGAGGCTGGAAGAAGCTGAAAAGGAGGGTGACCCCATAGGAAGACCAGCAGTCTCAACTAACCCAGACCTCTGTGATTGCTCAGACACTGAGCCAACAACCAGGCAGTATACACTAGCTGGTCTGAGACCCCTAACACATATACACTGGTCTTAGTGAGAGAAGATGTCTCTAACCCTTGAGCGACTTGAGGCCCCAGGGAATGAGCAGGCCTGGCAATGGTTGGGATAGGAGACATCTTTTTTGGAATGGGATCAAGAACTGTGGAAGGGCAGACTGGGAGGTATGTAACAGCTAGATTATAAAAAATTAAAAGTAATAAAAATATTTTTTAAGAAGTCTAAATAGTTTTTTTAAGAAACTTACAAAATATTACTGTTTTGTCAATGATTTGTGTATATTATAAAACAAAATTAAATATTTTATATCCCTTCTTATCAGTCTTTGTTCTAGAGCTTAAAATATTCTTATTTACATATTTGTTCTAAAAATTACTATTTTGTTGTTTAGAAAATATTAAACATTTTGCATGCATTAAAGCAAAGATGGAATCAGACACATGGTCTATTAAACAATTTAAGACATCTTCCAAGAATTTTTCTGGTCGTATAAATTTTTAAATAATTTTCTCAAAAAATATTAAACTAATTTTAATAAAAACAAAGTCATGTTTTCAATTTCTTTAATCTATACTGGCTTAAGAACTTCTCACTGTACTAACATTCTAATATCATTACTGAAGGTAATAATATTTCTTAACAGAGAAAGAAACAATTTGAGAAGTTGCTTTTGAATAGTCATAGTAATGATCCTTTATGCACGCAATTTATGATGTTACTAGAAGACACAATCTCACAGCAAAGTCCTTGATCCTCTGGAACTTAAACTTTTCCACCCTTCCTCTTTTGCAATGTTTCCTGAGCCTTAAGTGTGGGAGTATTTTGCAGATGTATCTTTTGGGACTAGGCTCCACATCTCTGTATTTTGATTGGCTGTGGTTTTCTGTAATGGTCTCTGTCTATTGCAAAGAGACATTTCCTTGATGATGGGTGTAGACTGAACTTATCTGTGGGTTTAAGGACAATTGTTCATAGACTGTTGTTAGGGATTATGCTGGTTTAGTAAATTAGTGGTTGTAGTGGATTCCCCTCCAATCACCATGATTTTACTACCACTGAGTAGTCGGCTAGGTTCCAGTACAAGGCATGATATCTGTCTTGTTCAGTGAATCTTAAATACAATTAGTGAGCTGCTGTAGGTTACCACAGGACACCAATGAACATGCCAAACTGGATAGGGACTAATTCTATGAGGTCTCAACTCTGCACAAAGAACTAACTATAGGCAATGAGGAAAGCTTAGAGTGGCAGAGTAGTCCTCCCAGGGGAAGAGGATTCCAATTCACTGTTGAGTGCTATATGATCAGTCCTAAAAACATGCATACAAGTAACATTATATGGACTCAACATGCTATAATAAGGAGTATATAAGTACACTCAATGTATAGATTCATGCAATAATGATTATAAAGAGGCCATGAATTTGAAGAAGAACTAGGGGATGTATTTGGGAGGGTTTGGAGGGCAGAAACAAATTGGAGAAATGTTATACTTAAATTACAATCTCAATCGTGGTGAATGATGGTTTTGATATGTCCTTGGATTGGGTTTGCAAGAATTTTATTGAGTATTTTTGCATCGACATTCATAAGCAAGATTGATCTGAAGTTCTCTTTTTTGATTGTGCCCTTGTGTGGTTTAGGTATCAGAGTAATTGTGTCTTCATAGAATGAATTAGATAGTGTTCTTTCTGTTTCTATTTTATGGAATAGTTTGAGGAATATTGGTATCAGGTCTTCTTTGAAGGTTTGGTAGAATTCTGCACTAAATCAATCTGGCCTTGGCCTTTTTATGGTTGGAAGGGTTTTTGTTTTAATAATTTCTTCTATTTCCTTCTGCGATATGGGCCTGTTTAGATAGTTTACCTGCTCTTGATTTAACTTTGGTATGCAGTATCTGTCTAGGAAACCATCCATTTCATCTAGATTTTCCAGTTTTGTTGAGTATAGGCTTTTGTAGTACGATCTGATGATTTTTTAAATTTCCACCATTTCTGTTGTTATGTTTCCCTTTTTATTTCTGATTTTGTTAATTTGGATACCGTTTCTGTGCCATTTAGTTTGGCTAGGGATTTATCTAGCTTGTTGATTCTCTCAAAGAACCCGCTTTTGATTTTGTTGATTTTTTTGTATTGTTCTCTTTGCTTCTATTTGGTTGATTTCAGCCCTGAGTTTGAATATTTCCTACCATCTACTCCAATTGGTTGAGTTTGCTTCTTTTTGTTTTAGAGCTTTCAGGTGTGCTGTTAAGTTGCTAGTGTAAGACAGTCTAAAAAATAACCAAAAGAGAAAAAGAATAGTAACCATGATTACTTTTATTGTTAATTTAGTATGAATCTTACCGTTTCTGAAAAGAAAGTAGAAATTGTTTTGATTCTTCCAGAGTCTTCCCCACTATGCTGAATATATGGTTTGTTTCCAAGATATGATCACTTAATAATATTTGTACAAAAGAATTAATTGCTAATAACTTTAAAAACCTACAAAAACAAAAACTTTTTGTTTGTTTGTTTGGTTTTGAAATATGCTTTTAAGGCTCTGGAGAGATGGCTTAGAGGTAAAGGGCACTGGCTGATCCTCTTCTGATCTCTGTGGGAACTAAGTCTGCAAGTGGTTTACAGGCATATATGTAGACAAAACATCTATAGTTTTGTGTGTGTGTGTGTGTGTGTGTGTGTGTGTGTCCCTAATAGTTAAAAAATAAAATTATACTTACAATTGTATTAAAAGTGTCTTTAGTAAGTATACACATATAACTGATGTGTTCTCATGTTTTTTAGGTCTTATTTAGCTAGCTATATACTACAGAGGTTTCTTCAAGACTACTTCTGTTCACCATCCTTATTTTCACATGTAGTTTCTTAGATAAGCAATAGGTTGCTTTCTAGGGCAGTTTTCAGGATTCTGACACAAACTGTTAATACATTGGGTAGATGTATGGAGACACTGCTCACCTCAGAAAATGATGGCAAAGAATTCAACATGGTATGTCAATCAATTGTGACATGAGTGGCAGAATAGTTTGGGGGATAAATTCCTCAGGCTACTATTGTAGATGTCAGTGAGAACCTACAGAGTAATTATATGATATGTATACATAAGCGTATGCAAAAAATAAAAGCCTAGTTCTCGATAAACCACAGAGTAGTTAAAATGCTTTTGCCATGTTGCCTCGTTTATTGTGATGTAATTTTAAAACTATTTCATTGTTTGATAACATTTTCTTACTCTAAATAAACCCTTTCTGCAACAATGAGCTTAACAAAAGAAAGTGCATGCTCATCTTCTCAAGAAAGTTTAAAAAGATAATATTCATAATAAAATATTTATTGAGAGATATTATCTAGCATGAAAACATAGTATTATGAAGTTTGTAAAGATAGAAACCTGCCAAATAAATAGCAATACATTTTCAAGAGCATAAGAATATCCATAGCAAAAGTTTATAACTGTGAAAATATCTTTATATACCTTTCCAAAGTATAATTTTCACTCACTTCTAAATAAAATTTGCAAAATTTAAATTCTGAATTAAATTGTTTGCACAAATAAAAAGACAAACCAAAGGCTATTAATTTCTTAAGTTTATAGCAGAAGAAAAAACTATTTTACATAAATTTAAATTTTTCCCTTAGAAATTGATACTGGGCATCAATTCTATTAGTAATTAGCCATTTTTTCTAGTTCATAAGTACATGGAAACTTATTCTGTTGAAGGAAAACTATCTGACATTATTGCAAATGCTGAGGTGTATTGAATTAAAGTCTTAAATGCGCTTACTGATAATATGAGCATTAATTGTGTTGGAGTAATACACTGTGGTATAAGAACTGTACACCTTTACTAAGAAGTAAATAAAAACATATATAGCATTAATTGAAGGACATGCATAATTCACTCCTGTATACAAGCAAGATGAAATGTTTGATCTAAATAAAGGTTGAACTTATCAAAATTACAGCATCTGTATACATTTTCAGAGTATACCTCAGAAATGTATGACAAAGCAATTATTGAATACAACATGAAAAGTTTTCAGAATGATAAAAAGTTCTTACTTGATTTTGTTTTTAATCAATCAGACTTTTAAAAGCTTAAAATCCTGAAGAATTATTTTGTAAATGAAAAACTAATGAATTCTTCTTATATCTACCATTTTTAAAAAATTTGTTGGCAATATTTAATCAAATCATTTTGCAAATTGAATGTTTAAAAATAGTATTTCAAGCTTTTAATAACTACATTTATTGGAAATTAATCTTTCAGTGTAGAAGATATCAACATTTGCTCCTCCCAGGATGGAGATTTTACACCAATTAAATAGTGACAACTCAAAAATGTGTAAAATTTAATATTTTGCTTTAAAATATCTGGCATAAAATCATGTAAATATAGTTCTTATATCCAGGTAGTTTTGGATGATTTGCAGCAACAAAACTTGACAAAGATAAAAAGGCATATAGATAGACAATTTCTTGTTTTATTATAAAATATTTGTCTAGATACAAGAATAAAATTAAACAAGAAATATGTGAGGAAATATCTGTAGATACATAGACCCAATTTTTTTCTATAAATTGAAAATAAATGCTGGCCAGATCAGATTACTCAGTGAGTAAAGATACTTGTTGCCCACCCTGAGGACCTAAGCTCAATCTCTTGAATAAGCACAATGGAAGGAGAGAAATAAATCCTGCAATTTCTCTTTGATCTGCATACATATATGCATACACACACACACACACACACACACAAAGAGGGATTTTTGTTTGTCTTGTCTTGTCTTGTTTTACTACCTAGAGAGAAAGTTCTCTGAAGTTTCTAAGAATACCTTCTCAATTAAGAAGACAATATAAAAGTAACTATAGCTATAATACACATACATCCAACAAACACTTTATCTAGTTTATAACTTTGAAAAGAGTTTTGTGGAAAATTTTAAAGAATACATGTACTATCTGGTAAAGTACCAATGACACATGCTAGAAATAAGATTTTTAAAAACTAAAGTTTTTATACATACCTAGAATAAAGATTCCACTTTATTTTTAACACTAAGCTTATGAGTTTTGACAGATGTTATATCAATCTGATTTTTTTCTATTTCCAATTCTATAATGGATTACTTCAGTTTGGAGATGGGTATGTACCCAAAATGACTTCATTACCGAAAGTGTAAACTGTAATGTGCAGCTCCACAGCTTCTGTACCGGAAACTCTATACCAAAGTACTGAACAGTACTTTATTGAGTTGTCCAGATTTTCATTTGATTATTTTTTATGTTTTTATTTATTTTCAAGTTTTTATAATAAATTTTATAAATTTAAAAACAAAGTTAAAAATATATAAATATGTATTTGACCTCGTCTTCATGGGAAGAATAGTATTTGAACAAAACTTTGTTTATAAACATATTTTCTGAAAAGATAGAATGTATGTGCTCACCAACACTGTACAAACCATCATATAGATATATTTGTATTAACAAAGCTTAAGCATCTTATAGTTTTTACCATTTGGGAGAACACTTTTGATTTTGCAAACTACCCTGCTCTTGTGTTAGATTGCACCAATGCCATTGCTGTTGTTATATGCTATAGGATTTTCTGCTACCCGTTTCTGTGCACAATAAAATAAAAAATAACATAAGTGTTTTATAATGGAGACTTAGGAAGATTTAGAGCAGAGTTAGCTATAATAAACAGCATACTAGTTGAACTCCACAATTTTACAAGTCAAAAATCACGTTTCTGCCAACTTCTTTCTTCCTATGAATTTTTTCATGTGTTGTTGTTCTGATTTAAAAAAAAAGAAAAGAAAAGAAAAAGAAAACATAACTTAGTATATATTTTTCTGGATTTAGGTTTTTTTTTTGGTTTGGATCATTTTGAATTTTTTCCATATTTTTAAAATTAAATGAAAATAACAATTTAGGGTCTTGACATCCAATTTGTGGTTTCAATGCTGACATTGGGGAATGAGCTGATCTTATTTATCCCAAGACTACCATTATGATGTAATTTCCTTTCTACAAAACAAAGAAATTACCAACTCAAGGCTTATTGATTTATGGAGAATGAAGTCATATCCATGTCTCAAGAGGTGAAATAACCACCAAGTAAAACAAACAAGTTCTTTTCAATTTGTTACCGGTCAACATCTGTGCCTGGGATTTAAAAATCAATATGTTCCGATTTTCTGCCATAAAGTTTACTTGAGATGTTTCTGCATTTCTCCCAGAGCACTGGAGAAAGAAGAGAGAAAAAGGCTGTATACTTTGACTATTTATTGATGAGAAGAGACACTCTATGGATCTTTCTTCATGGATCATTTAAAAATGTCCACATGTACTAAAGAGAATAACATGCTTCTTTCCAAGTAAAGATTAAAAACTTACCTCAGAATGTGTGCTTACTGCTATCATTATCATTATTACTCTTTGAAAATGATGCAGATTTTTCCTTCTGCCATTAATGGGTTAACTTGACACAATTTAAAAAACATGCATGTGTGTGTCTATTTTAAACACTTTTGATCCTCATTATTCAGATTTGCTATCCATGAATTCATCTACTCACTAAAGTTTTGTTTGACTCCAAAATCAACAGCAAGAACACTTGATGCTCTTTCATAGACCTGCCCATAGTGGAAAATGAGAGCACTTTGTACCTAGGCTTCCAGTGCAGTCTGCAAGACATTATTTGGTATTCTTGTTTTAGTGGAAAACCTGAAGAGATCACCTCCAGTAGATAAACATGGCCCCCAGAAGAAAAATGGGGCCACCATCTAAAAATTTTTAACTCGTAATTGTCCCTATCTAAAGGAAACGCAGGGACAAAAATGGAGCAGACATTGAAATGGTCATCCAGAGACTGCTACTCCACTGTGTGACCCATTCCATTCAGAGACTCTAAACCCTAACACTATGCTGATGCCAAAATGTGCAGATAGGAGCCTGGTATGGCTGTTCTCTGAGAACACCATACTAAGCCAGCACCTGACTAAGATAGATGAAGATACTCACAGCTAACCATTAGACTAAGCCCGGGGACCCCAATGGAAGAGTTAGGGGAAGGACTAAAGGACCTGAAGGGGATTGCAACCCCATAAGAAGAAAAACAGTATCAACTAACCTGACCACCCAGAGCTCCTAGGGACTAAACCACCAACCAAAGATCTATGGCTCCTGCTACATGTGTAGCAGAGGACTGCCTCATCTGGGAGGGGAGGGGCTTGGTCCTGTGGAGGCGTGCTGATTCAAAGAAGGAGGATGCTAAAGGGTTGAGGCAGAAGTGGGTGGGTGAGTTGATGGGGGGAACTGGTTAGAGACAAAAGGGAGGGGGAGGGGTTTATGGAGGGGAGACTGGGAAGGAGAATAACATTTGAAATGTAAATAAATACAATGATTAATAATATATATGTGTGTGTGTGTGTGTGTGTGTGTGTGTGTGTATATATATATATATATATAACTCATTAGAGTGTTATTTGCTTCTTTTTTGTTTTGTGTTGTGTTGGTTTTTATATGATTGGTTGGTTGGTTTTATTGTTTTTTGTATTTTAAATACAAAAATAAAATGATTTTACTATTTAAATTAGACTAGAAGAGTAGTGACAAAGTACTATGTATGGTTAAGTTTTTTAAAAAGTATGCTCTACTGTACCATACAAAGGAAACGCATATATCAGAGCATCTTCAAACAGGACTTTCAATAATCTTGATCAAGAGTTCACTATTCATAATTCAATAGCATATATTATAGGATGTATATGAACATAAGGCAAGATTATGCATTAATGGATCAATTTTATAACTAAGCCTTATGAGAACCTGACTCAACATTTGTCCAAGCTTCAATGGTTCAGTGTTTGTTAATTCAGCTTATATGGTAATTTAATTAAACCTATTCATGGATACTTGTAAGAGTTGATTCTTTTTTTTTGTTTGTTTGGTTTTGGTTTTGGTTTTTCGAGGCAGGGTTTCTCTGTGTAGCCCTGGCTGTCCTGGAACTCACTCTGTAGACCAGGCTGGCCTCGAACTCAGAAATCTGCCTGCTTTTGCCTCCCAAGTGCTGGGGTTAAAGGCGTGTGCCACCACCGCCCGGCAAGAGTTGATTCTTATTGTGGGCATGACTGAGTTTAGAGTTATCTAACACGTATACATCTGGGTTGTCTGAGTGTATAACCAGAGGCTAGTAACTGAGAAGGGAAGATTGCCTTGAATGTACAAAGCATCATCTACACACTGGCACCCTAGACTTACTAAAAAGAAAAAGAAGAAATCTCGCTGAGTAGCAGTATCCATCTCTGCTTCCTGAATACCCATGCCACGTGACCAGCTGCCTCATTTTCTGCTGCCATGACTTCCCTGCCTTGGTGTGCTGTGCTCTTAGACCACGGAGCAAAATCAATTCTTGTGCCGCGCCGACCCCGACCAGCGGGAAGAAGACGCAGCACAACCAGGTTCCTTCTCAAGGCAGTTTAATCAGGATTTTTCTGGCTTCTTCTTTCTTCTTCTCCCCCTCCTCTTCCTTTGGCTCTGACTCTTACCGCCACGTGGCCAATCACCATAGGTCCCACTAGATCACATCACTCATAGCACAGCCCCATGCCTAAATATGGAGTTGTCTATCACTCCAACAAGGCAGCAGTACGCACCATCTTTAGGGCGCGGCACTGGCTCTCCACAAATTCTTCTTGAAGTTGCTTCTGTTGGGTGTTTTATCACAGCACTGAGTAAGGCTGTTGCTCTGATGCGTTGCCATTGGTTTGTAGGCCTTTGAGTCTGACTTGTATGATAACTATGGAAGGATTTTAAGGTGCAGGCTATAGGAACCCTATAATATAAGCAGAGTTGTGCTTATGTAAGCAGAGTTGAGGGGGGTCATTCTGTTAAAAGTGTGAAAAGAGGGCAATGAAGTCTGATCAGAAGGGTTTTTGTTGAGAAGTGGTGTATGGGCCCTTCATATTGGATTCTGGCAAAGAATCTAGCTGTTTCCTATTTCTTGAGATATAAGGTGAAGCAGAATTCAAATATTACTAATTTGCTAAATTCATAATGCAGTTGTTTACTAGAGAAAATTTCAGGACAACACAACATCCAGACTGGAGCATGGTTGTTGCCTATGAATCTTTTATTTTCTGATCAGACTTTTATTTTTTTATTAATAATTTTCTTCATTTATATTTCAAATGATATCCCCCTTCCTGGTTACCTCTCCACAAGCCTCCCCATACCATCCCCCCTCTTCTTTCTTCCCTTTGCCTCCATGAGGATGCTCCTCCACGTACTTACACACTCCTGCCTCACCATTCTAGCATCTCCTGATGCTGAGGCATTCAAGCCTCCACAGGATCAAGGGCATCCCCTCCCATTGATGTCAGATAAGGCCATCCTCTGCTACATATGTATCTGGAGCCCTGGAGCCCTTCATGTGTACTCTTTGGTTGGTGGTTTAGTCCCTGGGAGCTCTGGGTGGTCCAGATAGCTGATATTGTTCTTCCTATGAGGTTGCAATCCCCTTCAGCTCCTTCAATCCTTTCCCTAGCTCTTCCATTGGGAGCCCCAGGCTCAATCCAATGGTTGACTGTGAGTAACTGCATCTGTATTGGTCAGATTCTAGAAGAACCTCTCAGGGAACAACCATACCAGCCTCCTGTCAGCAAGTGCTTCTTGGCATCTGCAATAATGTCAGGGTTTTGTGTCTGCACATGGGATGGATCCCTAGGTGAGGTGGTCTTGCCTATGAATCTTAATCATATGAGAGACAACAGAAATACATGAAAGAGTATGAATTTTGACTAGTAAAGGAACCTGTGTATGAAGTTGTAGACAAGGCAGATACAATGAAACTTATAATTACTTAAAAACTATTTGCATTAAGGGAAACTTCATGCCCTTCCTCAAGACAACAAAAAAGGTACTCTTAGAGCAAGATCAGAAGTTCCCCCTTTTAGGTTGGGTGGAGATGGGTTTTGGAAACACCTTGTATAAAGTAACAACCTCATCTTGAGTCTCGTGGTACTCCATAGCTAACTTATGATAATGTATCTGAGTAGGTTTTGCTACCAAATTATTTATCTGCTGTATCACAGAGTTAGTCCGTCTATTTGAGGGCCAGGGACCAGCAGAAAAAAGCAAAAAGAACCCAAATAATGGTCCCAAGATGGAAGGAAATAGGGTTGACAACCTTGGAGACGCTGTAAACCAATTCTTGTACCAGCATTCATCTGTCTCTTTCTCTCTCTGATTTTTCTTAGGGCCTTCACTACCTATTTCATGCTCTCTTTAACCCTCCTTGTCTTGTCTATGTAAAGGCAACCTTCTTCTTTGAGGGTTGTACACAGTCAAGACCTGTATACAGCCTTTTCTATTGTACTAGAGTAAATCAAGTCCAATAAGGATCTTTTCAATTTTAGGAGGTCTCTTCAGACAGTGGAACGAGGGATTTCTTCAGATTAGTGATGTCAATCTCTAGCTGTTTGATGTTCTTGTCAGTGGCCCTTCAATGGTCTGAGTAGTATAAGTTCAGAGGCCAGCATCTGGATTAGAACTTCTAACAGCAGACATCACGGGTGATTCATTTTTACCTGGGATGCTGCCTGAGTTAATGCTCCTGGGAGTCCCTCTTTCTCTCGGTTTTCTGGGGTTGGGTACGGAGCTGCCACCTGTGACCTGCTCTATGCTCGGGCCCAAACCAGAAGTCCTCTTTATCTATTCTTTAGTTGAGGCATATCTAGGTTGTTTCCAACTATTGGCTATTATGAATAAAGCTGCTATGAACATAGTTCAACAAATTTTCTTGTGGTACAGTATCTTTTGGGTATTTGTCCAGGAGTGGTATAGCTGAGTCTTGTGGTAGAACTATTCCAAATTTTTTGAAAAACCATTAAATTGCTTTCCAATGTAGTTGTACAAGTTTCCACTGCTACCAGCAAGGAGTGTTCCCTCCATCCCATGAAGATGTTCTAGCATCCTCATCAGCATGTGTTGTCACTTGAGTTTTTGATCTTAGCCATACTGATGGGTGTAAGACTGAATCTCAGAGTCATTTTGCTTTTCATTTCCCTGGATACTAAGGATGTTGAACATTTCTTTAAGTACTTCTAAGTAATAAGGAGGGCCCCAGGGAGTATGTGTGACTCTCACTCATAAGAGGAGACAAAATAGTCATGGGGGGGTGGCGGGAAAGAGCTTGGTGGGAGAGGGGATGAAAAAGGAGGGGTACTGGGATGGTGATCAGATGTGGGGGATGGGAGAGGGTTGGGAGTGAGAGTGGAAATCAGTTGGGATCATCTCTGGCACTAGCTGGAGGCCTGGGAAAGAAAAGACCCCTGAGAGTCTACAGGAGTGATTCTAGCTGAAACTCCTACAAGGAGGATATGGAGACTGAAGTGCCCACCTGCTATAGCCAGGTGAGATTTCCAGTAAAGGGAAGGGGTCATCAACCCACTCACAAAACCTTCAACCAAAAATTTGTCCTGCCTACAAGATGCACAGGGATAAAGATAGAGCAGAGATTGAGGAAACGATCAACCAATGATTGGTCCAACTTAAGACCTATCTATTTAAGAGAGCTAACCCCTGACACTATTAATGATACTCTGTTACACTTTTAGACAGGAGCCTAGCATAACTGTCTCTTGAGAGGCTTCAACCAGCATCAGGTTGAAACATCAGGTGGAAACATATGCAGCCGAACATTAGACAGACCTCGGGAGGTCTTGTAGAAGAGTGGGAGACAGAATTGAATGAGCCAGGGGACTCAAGGAGACCACAAAAAGACCTATAGAGTTAACTAACCAGGACTCATGGAGACTCACAGACATGAACCACTGACAAAAGATCATTCAGTTGCTGGACCTAGCCCCCCTACATACCTGTAGTGGATGTACAACTTGGTCTTCATGTAGGTCTCCTAACGATTGGAGTGGAGGCTGTTTCTGACTTTGCTTTCTGCCATTGGATCCCTTTCCCTAACTATATGGTTGGGAGAAAAGAATGTGCTTAGTCCCAGGGCAGGGAGGTACCCAAGGGGCTTCAACTTCTCTGGAAAGAACTGGAAGTGGTGAGGGTGGGGAATGGATTTGCAAGAGTAGGACTGGGAGGGGGACTATAAATAGAATCTAAAGTAGATGAATAAATAATGAAAAAATAGTTCATCCCAAATAAAAATCAACATCCTGAAACCCTGATTTAAAATATTTTCTAATATATTCTTCATAGCCTTCACTCTCTAAAACCTCTCATACACGTATTAGTTGATGTGTGTTTTTGCCTCTCTACTCCCCTGGAGTACATATTGGAGATTATATTTAGTTTCTACTGTTTTCCATTATTTCCCTAGAGGACTGCCTAGAACATAAAAGAAACAATCAAAGTTTGGGGGGAAAATACTTCATATCTTTTATATTCAAAATGTAGACTACAAAGGATATTAAATATAAACTGAATTATTGCATAATTTTTAAAAATTGCTTTTAACTATTTGTTTCACCTACTCAATATATAAAATATTATTTTGCTTTTGGTTTGGTTTTTGTTGTTGTTGTTGTGGTTCTTGATGTTCTTTTTTTCCCAGATTTTATCTCTTTGAAAATAATAGTATCAAAATTACACTGAGGTTTTGCAAGAACTCCTAGGATGTTTGAGTCAACATGGTCTTTGTGAAAGCAGTATGAATATGTTTCCTTGAGTCAGATGGAGACTTCTACTTGCTTGGATGTGGAAGGCTTCACATAGACACCTCTTACTGACTATTGAAACTTTGTAAGAGATTAAACTAAAGGTAATGGCTAACGTCCCAGCCCTCACTGTTGTCAAAGTAAGAAGGAGACTTTAAAGTGTGCTTTTAAGGAAGATGATAAGGAAAGTCGAACAGCTTTCCAGCTGAGCTTAAACACATGGGTGTAGCTGCAGTCTCTGACCTAAACTTCAACTTATGCTTGAAAATCTCTCAAGAACACCCCATGCAACATGACATACAGCCACTCAGCCCTCGATATGTGTGTAGTCAGATTTATTATTCATTTGTGAATTTACTCCCTTGAAGAGCAGGAAATGGGAAATGCTCTCTCCTGTTTCCTCTCACTGTGACGCATGTCCTCACGCACAAATCCTACTGTAAGCCTTATCTGATTATGGATTCTCAGAACTCTCACCAATCTTTCTTCCAAGTCACCTTTCATCAAGGCTACGCACCCATCCCTTTTGAGATGGGTTGATCTCCCCAAAGCCCTCTAAACCTTTATCTGGGTTCGGAATAAGGTCTTCCCTATACTACTTTCTCATTGTTTTTATCTTCAGAAGTATTTATTTATGGAAATGGCCTAAGATATCAATAGGAAAGGACAAAGCAACCAGAGAACTTGTGTTGTTGATACATGTGCTTAGTATTTTAAATAACATTGGGGGATGTTTCTTTTATCTAAATCAAATTGAATATTGAAAGACTCATAGACACCATCTGCAGATGTAGATCCAAAGTTATATCAGGAAACATCTTGCTGCTACTAATACTCAGGACCTAGTTGGTGCTAATTTTATGTGTGATTTACATGGTCTTTTTCTCGGTAGAGTGCATAGTGATATGTCTACAGTGTATAGACCTATATAGATCATAAGATGAAGTTAAGAAGCATGTCTCCAAGTCCAGCATGATGGCAAAAGCCTTTAATCCCCGCACATGAGTGGCAGAGGCAGGTGGATCTCTGTGAATTTTAGGCCATTTTGGTCTACAAAGAGAGTTGCAGAACAGCCAGGACTGTTACACAGAGAAACCTTTCTTGAAAAAACAGCAGAAGGACGAGGAGGAGGGGAGAAGGAGGAGGAGGAGGAGGAGGAGGAGGAGGAGGAGGAGGAGGAGGAAGTCTTCTAGCTTTAGATGCCTAACTTCTTCATATCACACATTGACAAAGCCAAGTGTAATTATTAGACTTGGTGACATCTATCTATATTGTTTCCAAAATAAAATAAGCAACCATCCTAGAGTGACTAAAGAATAATTTGTAAAGTAGTTGATTCTAACTAAATAATATTGTCCAATAATTTTAAAGTACCTTTCACAATATGTAGAAAACTATTCATGAACTTGCTCAGAATAGGTATTTCATTTGTTGAGAAGTCTTAGTAAATTAAGGGAAAAATTAAAAATTAAACTCAAAAATACTGTGTATTCCTCAGCAATGAAAACATGTACTTTACAAGAATGACTAACCATCTATGAATAGATAAGCCATTCTCAGCACTAGTCCCTGAAGTTTACTAGCTCAGATGGCAAAACAAGAACTCACCAGGCTGGCATTCAAGTTCAATGTTTGTGGGATAGTTAGATCTAGTCAGTTTCTGGGCCACAAATTATATACCTAACTCTTGTCTACCAATTAAAGTGTATGACTTTGGTTATGAGGATGACCAAAAAAAAAGAATGTGGCTGTCTTCTGGTAATGACAACACTGGGTAAAACCACCTTAAGAGCTAGGCCTTGTTGGTGGTAAATCAGTGTGTCATTAATACATAAAAGAAGGTGGCACTTTAATATTCCAAATGAATCTACTGTCTGTGCACATTCATAGAGATGACTCTGTTTTTGAAACCCTATGAACATCTACAAGCAAATATTCTTCACTTTGTCCCTTTCCTCATGGGCCTTGTTCTCTATTTCCAGTAATACTTATCCAATTGCAGATTGCCTTCTGTGACATGGACCAAACAAAGCATCAGGACAACTTTTTCATTTTCATGATGCCACCTCTTGGCAGTAGTTCTTCAGTCCTATTTTACAGGAATATCCTGCACCAGAAAAGCAGAGTGGTCTGTACTCAAAGGTTTCATATTATAGCATTCAGAACCCAAGGAAACTCAGAATGCAGAAAGACAGGCTTGCCAGCTATGTGACTAGATAATGTCTTCCCTTGGTTTATTCTCTGCTGGTATATTAAAGGAGCAAGACAAGAGAAGACTATGCATCTGCATGCTGAGAGAGTAACTAGACCCATGCTTCTCACCATCCACAAAAAACAACACAAAATAGATCAAAGGACTAAATGTTTGATTTAAACGCATTAAATCACTTCAAGATATCCAAGAGGAAAGGTTTGTCTTAGCAGGATCCCCCCAAAACAGGTAGAAAATCCAAGCATAAACAAATGGAATTCTATCAAATTAAAAGCTTTTGCACAACAATCAATGTAAATCATAGAATAGTAGGAATTATTTATTAACCATATGTCCAGCAAGGTACCAATATCCAGAATAACAAAAATATCAAAAAATCTAAAACCAAAAAACCATACATAATACAATTAAAATAGACTAAAGATCAGAATAGATATTTCTAAAAGGAAAGCTATAAATAGCCAACAAGTAAGTTTTAAAATGACATCATTTATCTGTACTCCCCCTGAATACCCATGCTCCGGTGTCATCCCCTTCCCCATGTCCTGCCTTTTTGTGTTTATAACCCCTGCATGAATAAGTAAAAATTACAATTTGATTTTTTTAAAAATTAAATTAAAAAAATAAAAAATAAATAAAATGACACCATTAATCACCACCTAAATTGACCAGAGTCAGAATCTTAGGGAGATGTTATCTCCCTTCACTAAGAATGGCTATTATCAACTGAAGACTGAAGTGTTAAGTGAAATGATGCGTGCCCAGACAGACAAAAACCACATGTCCTTACTTACTGATGAAAAGTACAATCTTGCCTTCAGGTCAGCGCCCGAGCACTGAGCAGATCCTAGGCTTCAGCTCTGCACCCAATCCCACAAAACACATAAGAATCGGGGCTCCCAGGAGCTCTAAGCCCGGCAGTATCTTAGGTAAGGAGACAGCAACACCTGCCCAAAAAAGGGAGTAACTGGGACCCACTGGGACCCTCCTGGCCCGGGGCACTGGTTCCTTCCGGTCTGTGCCCGAGCACTGAGCAGATCTTGGGCCCCAGCTCTAATCCCAATAGCAACACCCAAACAGTTTTGACACAACCAAGATAATAGAAAAACAGGCTCCAGTCAGAGAAAGCACAGGTAGCACTAAGGAGATCCAAATGACAAAAGGCAAGCACAGGAATATAAACATCAGCAACCCAGGGTACTTGGCATCATCAGAACCTAGTTCTCCCATACACCATAACACCAGGAAAGTAAGATTCAGATTTAAAATCACAGTAGCATTTGAATTGGTGGCCCAGACTGCTTATTCCCTTATTTTATCATCTTAAGTACCCTTTGTGAATCTTTGTTCAATTCTTCCTCATTTGCCTGCTAGTCAAAAATTCTGGATTTCAAAACTGGGGAGATAACTCATTTGGTCAAGCGCTTGCTATGCAAGTATGGAGACCTGAGTTGAATACCCATATTCCCGTAACTTAAAAAGTAATCTGGGTATTGTGACAGGTGCTTATAATCCCAGCACTGGGGAAATTGAAACAGTCAGGTTGCTGGAGCTAGCTGGCCAGACACCTTAGTCTAATCTATGAACCCTAAATCCCAATAAAATCCTGCCTCAAAAAAACAGCATAGATAGTTCCCAAGGAACAACACTGGATATTGACCTCTGCCCTTCCCATGCAAATGCACATACATGTCTGTACACATATAAATACACACACACACACACACACACACACACACTTCATTATGTTTCCATGAAGATGTTGTCCATTAGCCAGTGGTTCTTTGTCACTGAAAGGATTGCCTGCATGCTGACAATTAAGTTATTCTTTCGTGGAAAGTTAAGATTTCTCCATTTTCATGCTTAACATTTGTGTTTGTATCTATTTCTTCTTACTACGTAGTATGTGTTCTATAGATTTTTTTAAAAGTACCTATTTAAAAATTAGCACAAGCCAGTCACAAGTCTTGGTATAAAACTGGTATCCATATAAATTGGCATTTAAACATTGCAATATAAAGGACAGGTAAGAGAAGGAATCCTGAACAAAAGAAAGAACATTTAATCTGTATTCCACAAAGTCCAGACTCAGCTAGAAGCTGATACAAAGGTTCAGAGCTCAGTCATGTGCCCTAAATTCTGATCTCTTCATGGTCTGTGACTGCTCTCTACTGGATAGAAGCTATATCAGCTAGTCTTCAGTGTGTTAGTACCTCAGAAGACACATCATTTTTTATAAGATAAAAGAATTCACTTTCATATCTACTTTTTTATAAGGAAGATGGTTCTAAGTTATAATCAATACTTTAAAGTTTTAAATATTTCCAAAAGAAAAAGACATATGTCCTTTTTTTGCCTTGTCCTTTCTAGCTAACTGACTTATATCAACGTTTACTTAAGACATGTTTACTCTTCAAACAACATTGACTTTATACGCTTCTTTTTAAAGAGAAATACACTATTCCCTGTATTAAACACACACATGAATACACACACTTACACATAGTAGTAGTAATTCCCTGTTGATGCTTTATTATTTTAAAACTAATGAAATAATCAGACATCAATTTTGAAGCTAGGAATCTAGGATTTTCAGTTTTGAAAATCCAGCAGCGTGCCTGTGGATACTGCTTTCCTGACACTGACTTCATTCATTCCAAGTGCTGTCACCACCGCACCCCTGCTGTGTTAGGAAAAGGTATTTATTGTTCACCCACCATTCTTTTATAAACCTCTACTGTATGAGTAAACAATAAAAAAAATCGTGGCAAAACATATGAAGACATTGCAACCTGATCAAAAGAAAACAAAGAAGCACAAAATTAAAAAAATCACAAAATGAAAATTAAATTTATAAATTTGTTGGGGGCCTCATATCAGCTGGAGTATGCTGCCTAGTTGGTGGCTCAGTGTCAGAGGAATCTTGGGGGTCCAGGTTAGTTAAGACTGCTGATCTTCCTATAGGTTCACTCTCTTCCTCAGCTTCTTCCAGCTTTTCTTTAATTCAACCATAGGGGTCAGCAGCTTCTGTCCATTAGTTGGGACTAAATATCTGCATCTAACACTTTCAGCTGCTTGTTGGGCCTTTTGGAGAGTAGCGATGCTAGGCTCCTGTCTATAAGCACACCATAGCATCAGTAATAGTGTCAGGCCTTGTGGCCTCTCCTTGAGCTGGATCCTAATTTGGGCAGGTCACTGTACCTCCTTTCCCTCAGGCTCTTCTCCATTTTTGACCCTGCAGTTCTTTCAGACAGGAACAATTCTGAGTCAGACTTTTTGTCTGTCGGATGACAACCCCATCCCTCAACTTGGTGTCCTGTCCTTCCAATGGAGGTGGACTCTACAAGTTTAACCAGGCAGCATACACCAGCTGATATGAGGCCACCAACACATATACAGCAAAGGACTGCTAGGTCTGGATCAGTCACAGAAGATGCACCTAACACTCAAGAAACTGGAAGCCCCAGGGAGTGGGGAGGTCTGGTGGGGTGGAGGTGGGGGCAGGGGACACCCTCTTGGAGACAGGGGCTGAGGTGGGTAGGAGGTATGGGATGTGGAACAATCAGAGGGTGGGGCAGGAGGGGGATAAAGTTTGGAGCATAAAAAAGATTAAATAAAAAAATTTATAAATTTTCAGAAAATGACATAAAGATAAGCTTTCTAACATCTTCTGATTTTCAGTTCAAGTATACATATATTATCCACAATATGTTGCAGAATTGCAGAATATATATATGATATATATAGAGATAGAGATAGAGATAGATCATATATATATGTATGTATGTATGTGTGAATGTGTAAAACATTTTCATGAAAGGAGTTTTCATGCTGATCCATGTAGTTATACAATGCCTAAAGAAATGCCTTATGAAATACCCAGATAAGGTTGGCTTTTAGGGAGACAGTTTCTGGCATCTCAGTTTTTATACACCCTCTTTCCTACTTCCTTATATTTCTGGGAGTCTCCTTCCCAGATGGGCATTCCCCTCCTATTTTCAACAACCAAACTAGACTTCTGTCTTGCCCTGTCAAAACTCCAGAAGAACTTCAACAGCTTTTCCCTCTCTTGGAAGCCTCTCCCAACCTTTCAGAGTTCTCTTACTTTCTCTCAATTTCTCACTCTTCTGTAATCATTCTTAATAAGGCTTGCTTCTGACTTGTCCACACCCTCAAGAGTCCACATCTTTAACCTTCATGGTGGTGAGGTGGTGAACTCAGAGTAGCTGTCCTAAATCTATCATTGATGACACTGAGTGTCCATTTTTTGTTCCATGCTTCGTGTGGTTCCTGCCTCCCACTGTGTCCTACCCTACCCTACCCTACCCTACCCTACCCTACCCTATCCTATCCTATTCTTTGCTCTCAGTATTTCAAGCTCCAGTTCAGGTTCTAGCTTTCCAAGACATTCTTTCTTGAGTATCAACTTCCACTCTTCCAAAGCTATAAGCAGGCCTCAGTTCTGCTCTCTCCTGACAGTTTCCATGCTTTCATGGTACCTGTTAACTTTAAATTTAATTGTTTATACACCTGCCTCACATCACAGATAAAGAATGCAATTTTTACTCTTATTTAATCATTGTTGAGGGGGATCTTTTTCAAACAGGATATCAGTGAGCCTGCAATAGGTTTTAACTTGCTGTATAGACTTGGATGACTTTATACTCAGGGTTCTCCTGCCTCTGTGTCTTGAGTGTTGAAATTACTGCTGTGTCCCTACCATACCCAGCTTACAAAACTCATTTCCATTTTAATGTGATCAACTCTAGAATTTCATTTCAAATACCTAATTAAATTGACCTGGACTATACTACACACACACACACACACACACACACACACACACACACACATACACACACACACACACACATGCACACACTGGCTTCCTCAATAAGTCATAATTTTTGCCTGAGGTCCTAGCAGATTACCAGCATCTCTTTGAACTCTAAAATGCTAAGCTCTTAGACAACACACTACCTACATTTAAGAAAAGTTTTGTTACATATTTTGACTGGCATGAGAATTTCCTACACTTGATCTACAATTTTCAACTTGAGCAGGCCACAATTCATAATTTTTAGAGCACAGATATTTTCTACAGTCAGTTTATTATTTCTAAGTGCTCAGCATGAATGAAAATAGATACTGAGTGACTTCAATGAGTACTCAGGGTACGCAGTATCACCACCAAGATAATGAAGTCACATTGCTTTGTAAGGCCAGAAGAAGAACTAGAGTAATCTTTAGTGTCACTTGGACTATTCTGCAATATGTCCTACTCAACCTGACCTCAGGAATCAAGGCTATTATTTCTGTACATGTACCTCAAACATTTGGAATATGTTTCATAGAATTGTATTCTTCTGTAGAAACAAGTGCCCTTATAACTTAGCAACTAAAAATCTTTCAAAGAAGAAATCAACAAAATTTGCTTCACTCTCTATATATTTAGTTATAATTTCTACACTGTTAAATTCTTGAACCACAATAACTAGATTTAGTCTTTGTACCTTGGATGTGAACTCTTCTGTGGGTTTTGGCATACTTGAAAAGCAAAATTCTTTGCGAGGTCTTTTCAAGGAAAAAGAACAGTTTCCCTGAGGAATGTCTCCTACCAGAGAGTTTGCAATGGTTTTATGGATCATTTTCAGAAGACACTCTTTTTTACTAGGCAGAGTGAGTTACATTCTCTGCCCTACTCATTTGAACTAGCTTGTAGAGCATCAAAATAACCTGTGACCATGTAGTTATCATAGACAGTGGCTGCCATTTTCCTTTTTAAAATGTAAATAGGAAGTGGAATGAATAGTGGAAAATGGGGGGGGGAGAAAAGCAATGGATATATCTGTGGATGGCTTATTGTGTTTCTTATTGTCAGCAGTTTCTAATTGCAAAGAAGTATTGCAGGATGCTGTCTGTGTAGTCTCACTCTTGCCATTGTTGTTGTGCTACCTTCTTTCTTTTTGATAGTTTATGTATTTTATTACCATAAGTTTATCATATAAGTTCAATTGCTGTCATTAACAACCCAGTTCGTGAAAATGCCCTAATATTCACAAAGCTCTGTTAAACGCACCACTAAACAAAGCCTCAATCTCACACAAACTCCTAATTTATTGTCTATGTAAAACTTTTCAAAATTAAAATGTACTTTATTATTTTTCTGTTTTCTTCTTCCCTCCTTCCAACTTTACCTATATTTCTGCTCAACTCTGATGCAAATTAATGGCCTTTGGCCTTCCTTCAATATTTAATTATATAATATATACATATATATGAATACATTTAAAAATATATACCACTGATATGTTTTACATATAAGAAATATAGAGTCATGGCTGTGAATTACAATGAAATTGATCTCCATATCTAATTTTTAAAAATTTTTTATTGGATATTTTATTTATTTACAATACAGATGTCGGCCCCTTTCCCCATTTCCCCTCCCTAGAACCCACTATGCCATTGCCCCTCCTCCCTTTTGCTTTTATACCATTTTAATTATATGCATGTATTAAGGTCAGTTCTAGGTTGAGGGTCTAGTAATACAATAGATGCAAATAGTCAAGGAACAAGCAAAACAATAAACACAAATAGTCAAAGAACAAGCAAGGCAATAAACCCAATTACATGAACACTCCTGTGATCACTGTTTGTAAGGGCTTATCAAGATGACCAAAGTATCTGAGCCTACTTCCCTGACCTAGCCCAAAGTCATTTTCATGTCTGAAGCCTACTTCCTTGTTCTAGCTTAATATTTAGATTCCTGTCTGAAATTACTTCTTTGTTCTAGCCTAAGATTTAGATTCCTACCTGAAATTACTTCTTTGTTCTAGCCTAATGTCCCTTAGGAAGAGATAAAGTGCCTAAAAAAAAAAAATGGTTAATCCTCATGTCCATTATATTTTGTGGCCCTTCCAACAACTGAAGCATCTTACTATTTCTATATAAAGCACAGGGATGTCACAAAGGAGACATTAAGAGAAATTGCCAATCTATGATTTAGTGTTGCAGACCATAAATAATATGTAAATAAGAAAAGAAATGAATTTAAGGGTTCAAAATCCTGAAAAGCAAGAGCATATGACAGAAGAAAGGATATCTAAAGATGTGTTTATGATTCTCCAGGATCTACAGTTATATTACTTATTACAATTACAAAGACTGATCTTGACATGAAGATTATCCTGATGGTCATATTACAATAACAAAGCCTTTGTGAAGAAGGGGAGACAGGAGAATCAGAGCCAGCAGGGATTTTAAGACATAAAGAGAGAATTAGAGCCAGAGATTTGAAGATGCTATGATTTTTGGCTTTGAACTTGGAAGATGATTTTAGGAGGCTGAAAATTTACGTGTCCTCTGGAAGGTGGAAAGGACAAAGAAACATATCATCCCCTAAAATCTCTGGGAGGAATGAAACTCTACTCACCCATTTTGGACTCCTGACCCCCCAAATAATAAACATAAATAATTTTAATTCACTAAATTTATTGTCAGTGCAACAGAGAACTAACACAGATTTGGGTAATGAATGCAGAGGTACTGCTATAACAGATACTCAGTCATGCAGAGGAGCTTTGAAGTTGAGGAATGGGAGAATGCCAGGAATGTGAGAAACCCAATTCTCTGTGAATACATAGTACCTTAGTTAAAGGCATGGCTGGGAAACAGAAGGAAAGTGAAGGGTGTGACAGAAAAACCCTGTGCCATCCCACATGCCTAAATCTTCCATATGTATGTAGAAATATGAACAAAAAGCACTGCTCCAGAGCTGAAAGATGGGACCTTTATTGTACTAGGTAGGAAATATCACATGACTTATTTTTTACAGTTAGGGAGAAGATAAACTTTTTTTATTTGATATTTTATGTATTTACATTTCAAATGTTATCCCCTTTTCCAGTTTCCCCTACAGAAACTCCCATCCTATCCCCCTCCCCCTGCTTCTATGAGGGTGTTCCCCCTTCCACCTACCCTATCCTACCTCACCACCCTGGCATTCTCCTACATGGGGAATCAAGCCTTCACTGGACCAAGGGCCTCTCCTCCTATTGATGCCAGACAAGGCCATCCTCTGTTACATATGCAGCTGGAGCCATGGATCCTTTCATGTGTACTCTTTGGAAGGTAAACAATTAATGGATGGGTTTAGGCTCTTCTTTCTAGGAACAATAAAACATAAGAAACAGGTAGATTGAGGGAAAAACCCTCAAGAAAAGGAAAGTTGAATGTGACAATACAGAAACTCCTTGGCCTATTCAGATGGTGAAGGATGCAAAGAACAAGTTGTTAAGAGCATGTCTCTTGAAGAGAAATCTAAGGGTCTGAAGCAAATTTTTTGCAATTGCCTAAAACAGATCAGCAAATCAAAACATTCATTCTCTCAGAACACTCTGTGGAAAGATTAAGATTGCCACTGATGAATGGCCTCTGACATCTCCCCAGTTTCTTCCTTGATTATTGTTGTTGTTGTTGTTGTCGTTGTTATTTAAAAAATGTTTTCAGGGCCTCATGGCACAAGCCTGTAATATCAGGTACTTCAGTGGCAGATGTGGAAGAACAGAAATTTGAGACACACTTGGGCTACCTAGCAAGTTCAAATTGCTGACCTGGGTCTCAAAATAAAAAGAAGAGCTGGGGATATGGCTCAGTTATTCAATCACTTGATTCAATCATGAATATTAAGAAAGTAACTTGTTTCTTTTACTGTGGTTTTATGGTTCCAAATTTTTCCTTTTGATTTCTAGCTGTGCTGCATTAGGGGGAAGATAATATGAATTTGGAAATACTTATGCTTTTCTGTTTTAACTAGGAATAACTGCACCTACTATCTAGTACAGATTTCTTGTCTCAGTATGGTACCTTTGAGGCAAATAACTTGTTTTCTTGTTTTAAAAAATGGAGACAAAAATTCCCTTTTGATGGAATCTGGAGTCCCATCAGCATCCAATTTACATAGTGTAGATGACAAGACTTGATTGGAGTTCCATTCACACCTGATTTACATATTGTAGATGACAAGACTTGATTGGAGTTCCATTCACACCTGATTTACATATTGTAGATGACAAGACTTGATTGGAGTTCCATTCACACCTGATTTACATATTGTAGATGATGAGATTTATTTGGAGTCCCAATTACATCCAATTTACATAATGTAGATGACAAGATTTGATTCTTTGGAATAACAAAGTACAAAGGAGATATTTTAATTTAGTATTGGAAATTTACATTTAAACCTATAGTAGACTGAAGTTTTTGGAGACCTTAGGATGAATAAATATATTTTTCATGTGCTACTTGAAGGCCAGAGAGCTGATAGTGATAAATGGAGCAGGAACCTCACTGAGATGTTCATCTCCATCAAGACAAAACATTCATTTGGCAAAATCCTTGAAAACTGCTGCTGAGTTTACTAGTTGTGGGGGTCAGCGGGAGACAGAAATTCAATGACAGAACTCTCTAATGCTAAGCTCAAAACAGCTTGTTGAAGACTCACATTGACAACACAGAAAGAATAAAAGCAGGATGGAGTTCAAAATCCATATGTTTGACAACAACTGCAAAGAGTGTAAAAGTATAGTGAAGGGACTCTTAAGTCAGAAAGGAGAGCAGGCTCAGAAGGGATGAGAGAGAGAGAGAGAGAGAGAGAGAGAGAGAGAGAGAGAGAGAGAGAGAGAGAGAGAGAGAGAGAGAGAGAGAGAGGTTAATTACAGCACAGTTCATGTCTGAACAGGTCAACTGAGTCCTCAAGGAGAGATGCAGTGCAGAGTAGGAAGCTACGGGGAACTCTTGATGTGCTTATGATGCAGACAAAAGGACGAGGCTCAGGGGCCTCCACTCAGAGTTTTCCCCTCACAAAGACTTTCCAGTGTGGAGGCACACAGGATGGAAAGATAAAGGACTAACACAAAACATCTGATAGGGCAGAAATCCAGTGTTTTCCTTTCCTGATTTTTCCCCTCATTCTCAGTAGACGAGCATTCTGAAGGGAGGGGCCCCTGTGAACAGAGCAAAGTAAACCAAAAGTCCTGGGGAAAACAGGAGAGCTGACAGCTAGCTCCCTTCGTGCTGTGGTTACTTGCAGATTCAGAATGCAGCCAGAGCCTGTGAATTTGACGTTTTCCTCTGAGGCCTGAAGAAACCAACAGATGTTTATGAATCACTAGGAATGAGAATTTTTAAAAGAGTGACAATTCTAATGTCTCATAACATGGTCTGTATTCCCTAAAACAGAGTGCATTTTGAATCCAGATAAATTGAAAAGTCACATTATGAAGCTAAACCCTGTACTGCAATGCTTTCCTGAAAAAGATAAGTAATGTGATACACGTTCCAAAGAAAAGATTCCCTACGGGTGATCGCAGCACCCCACCCAACCTACCCAGTGGAGGAGGTACACTCCCTGCTCACATTAGCTGCAGTTATTTCATATATAACATGTTCAACCAAAACTCATGATTATGCCTAAAACTCCCCAAGAAAAATATCAAACAATGTGAACAAAGGTAAACTATTAACTCATTATTAAATGATTTCCAAATAAATTTAGAGAATGAAAGAAACAAAGCAAGGACTTAGAAATAGATACAAAATAACTGACATATTGATTCTATTTCTTGCCTTTAAAAAATTCTCAAAAAAAAATGAAAACTGTTTTCGATTAAACAAAAACTAATAGAATTTATCCCCATGTAACATGCATTAAAAGGTATATTAAAAGAAGTTCTTCGGTAGTGATTCTGGATAGATACAACTTACTGAAGTTAAATCAAGATCAGGTAAACTGCATAAATAATCCTATAACCTCTAGGGAAATAGAAGTAATCATTAAAAGTCTCCCACCAGAGAGAGAGAGAAGGGAAGAGAGAGGGAGGAAGAGGAAAAGGAGGAGGAAGAAGAGGAGGAGGAAGGGGAGGAAAAGGAAGAGGAAGAAAAGGAAGAAGAGGAGGAGGAAGATGAGGAGGAGGAGGAAGAGGAGGAGGAGGAGGAGGAAGAAGAGGAGGAGGAGGAGGAGGAGGAGGAGGAGGAGGAGGAGAAAGCCCAGAACCAGATTGTCTTAACTCAGACTTCTACCAGACTATCAAAGAAGAGTTAATACCAATACTCCTCTAATTATTTCACAAAAGAGAAACAGAAGGAACATTGCCAAACTCCTTCTATAAAGCCACAGTTGCCCTGATACCTAAACCACACAAAGACCCAACAAAGAAAGAGAATTTCAAATCAGTTTCCATATGGACCTTGATGCAAAAGTACTCAATAAAATACTCATGAACTTAATCCAAGACATATCAATAATGTCATCTACCATTCCAGGGACACAGGGATGGTTCAATATATATGATAATCCATCAATATAATCCACCATATAAACACACTGAAACTTTAAATCAAAAATCACATGATAATCTCACTACTACAGACTGAAAAATCCTTTGACAAAATTTAGAAATTTAGTACCCCTTCATGTTAAAAGTCTTGGAAAAATCAGGGATAGAAGGTGCATACCTAACCATAATAAAAGCAACATACAGTAATCCAATAGCCAACATCAAACTAAATGGAGATAAATTTAAAACACACCAAAATAAAAGAGAAGACAAAGGGGTAGAAGACAAGGCTGCCCACTGTCTTCCTATCTACTCAACATAGTACTTGAAGTTCTAACTAGAGTAATAAGACAACTAAAGGAAATCAAGGTGATATAAATTGGAAAAGAAGAAGTCATAGTATCATGGAATTGCTATTCCAAGATTATATGATAGCATACATAAGTAACCCCAAAAACTCTACCAGAGAACTTCTACAGCAGATGAACACCTACAGCAAAGCAGCTGGATACAAAATCAATTTTTAAAAAATCAGTAGCCCTCCTTTTTACATACATGCCAAAAAAGAAATTAGTGAAACAACATACTTTCCAATAGCCACAAATAAAATAAAATATCTTGGGGGTAACTCTAACCAAGCAAGTGAAATACCTATATGGCAAGAACTTCAAATTTTTGATAAAAGAAATTGAGGAAGATGTCAGAAGATGGCAAGATCTCTCATACTCATGGATCAGTGGGATTAACATAGCAAAAATGGCCCTTTACCAAAAGTAATCTACAAATTCAATGTAATTCTCATCAAAATCCCAACACAATTCTTTATAGACCTTGAAAGAACAAATCTCAGCTTCATATGGAAAAACAAAATTCCCAGGATAACTAAAATATCTTGTACAACAAAAGAACTTCTGGAGGTATCATCATCCCTGATTTGAAACTATACTCCAGGGCAATAGTATTTTAAAAACTGTGTGGTGTTGGCATAAAAACAAAAAAGTTAATCAATAGAAAAGAATCAAAGACACAGAATTAAAGCCATACACTCATGTATGCTTGATTTTTGACAAAGAATCCAGAACCATACAATGGAAAAATGAAAGCATCTTCAACAAATGGTGCTAGTCTAACTGGACATCTTCATGTAGAATGAAAATAAACCCATACTTATCACCCTGCACAAAGCTCAAGTACAAGTGAATCAAAGACCTTAATGTAAAACTGAATACCTTAAATCTAATGGAAGAGAGAGTGGGAAAATGCCTTGAACTCATTAGAAATGAAGACAAAATCCTGAACAGAACACCAATAGTTCAGACACTAAGATCAACAATTAATAAATTGGACCTATGAAACTAAAAAGCTTTTTTGAGGGTAAAGATACCATCAACAGAACAAAATGGCAGCTTACAGAGTGGGAAAAGATCTTCACAAACCCTACATCTGACAGAGGACTAATATCCAAAATATATAAAGAGCTCAAGAAATAAGACATCAACAAACCAAATAAGCTAATTAAAAAATGGAGTACAGACCTAAATAGAATTCTTGACAGAGGAATCTTTTAAGGCAGAAAAGCACATAATGAAATGTTCGATGTCCTTAGTCATTAGGGTAATACAAATCAAAATGACATTGAGAGTCCATCTTAAACCCAAAACGGCTAAGATCAAAAACTCAAGTGGCAGCACAGGCTGGTGAGGTTGTGGAACAAGGGGAACACTCCTCCTTTGCTAGTAAGAGGGAAAACTTGTACAGCCACCTTGAAAATCAATTTGGTGGTTTCTCAGAAAATTAAGAATAATTCTACTCAAGACCTAGCTATACCACTCCTGGGCATATATGCAAAAGATGCCCACTTTACCACAGGGATACTTGCTCAACTATGTTCATAGAAGCTTTATTCATAGCAAGCAGAAACTGGAAAAAAAATCTCAATGTCCCTCAATTGAAGAATGGGTAAAGAAAATATGTTGTATCTACACAATACTATTCAGCTATTAAATACTATTCAGCTATGAAGTACTATTCAGCTATTAAAAACAAAAACATCATGAAAATTACAGACAAGTCAATGAAACTTGAGACTATCATGCTGAGTGAGGTAACCCAGACCCTGAAAGACAGGCCTGTTATGTACTCCCTTATATATGGTCATTAGTCATAAAGTACAGGATAATCCACAGACTCAAAGAAACTGAGTAATAAAGAGAATCCAAGGGAGGATGCACAAATCTTACTCAGAAGGGGAAACCTAAAAGTCACTAGCAGGTGAGGAGAGGTATGAGAATGAGGATCAAATATAGGTGGGGAGAGGGGAAGCAGGAGAGTGCTGGGAGTGAGAATGAAAATCAGAGGGAAGCATCTCTGAGCCTAGATGGAGACCTGGGGTGGGATAAACTATGGGGAGTCTATGGGGCTGACCCTAGCTGAAATTCCTACCAGTCAGTGGGGAATATAGAGACTGAGATGGTCAACCCCTATAGCCAGGCAGGACTTCCAGTTGATGGAGAGGGAAATGAACCCATCCACAAAATTTTCAACCCAAAATTTGTCCTGCCTATAAGATATGCAGGGCTAATGGTGGAGCACAGACTAGAGACTAAGAGAATACCCAACCAATGACTGGCCCAACTTAAGATCCATCCGGTGTGAGAGAGCCAACCCCTAACATTATTAATGATACTCTGCTATGCTTGCAGACAGGAGCCAAGAATAACTATCTCCTGAGAGGTTTCATCCAGCATTCGATGAAGACAGATGCAGAGACCCATAGCAAAACATCAGGGGGACCTCATAAAGTCTTGTAGAAGAGTGGAAGATAGAACTGAGTGAGACATAGGGGTCAAGGATACTACAAGAAGACTTACAAAGTCAACTAACCTGGACCCATGTGGACTCCTAAAGCCTCTATCCCCACCTCTGTCACCACTATAGGTCTGTTTTATTCAACTCTGTCATGTTCTCTGGTGTAACTGTAATATATGCATCTAGAAAAAATTGATGCATGCTTACTGTTCAAAGAACCATCAGAAGTTAATAGTAAATGACATATATATATGCTGATATCTCCTGCTAGACATCATGTTGTCCATTCTAGATCTACCAACGTGGCCTTTCCTCTCTGCTTCTGCCTATTACCTTCCTATGGGTTGAGTCAATGGAAATCACCAGGAAAAGGTGGAGGGGAAAGTGGTGTCAAGACATCTATCTCCCAAATTCTATCTCAAAGAGCCATCTTAGGTTGTGTTCATTCTTTGAATGATCAAGACTCTAAAATTAGCTCTCATTTCTAACTTTTTCTTCTAGGTTCTGGCAGCAATTACGTTCTCTCAAAATTAACATAAAAAAGAAAGAAATCATCAGCAGAGAAAGACTGGAACTTCTGCCTGCCTGGGACACAAGCAACAAGCAGCATTCTCTAAAAAAAAAAAAAAAAAAAAAAAGCCTTCAGGATAAAACCTTGGAAGAGAACAGTCCTATGTAAAACATAAAAGGTCATGAGTCTCTTGCAGCTCAGTCCTTTGTCAGTGGATTTGTTCTTCCTGTTCATTAGCCCACTCATTCTATAAAACTCACCAGCAAAGACAATTCACATGGCACAACTCTCTGCCTACCTGGGGCTCAGCAACACATTTAGAAGAGAAACACAGACTGGAAACAATTATCTGTCTCTGTGAGACACTATTCCAGGAAATAGTACTCATTAGTCTAATGAAGGGCCTGATAAGCATGCAGCCTTTGGAGATAAAGAACTAACACAGAACTCTGGAGGTACAACTACAAAGCAACAAATTCAGAAGAAACGTGTTCACAGAAGTTAAACCTGGACATAGTACCAACAAGTCATTTTTCTGCGCTGCTTCCATAAAAAAATAACCCAGATTAAACTAAACAAATGTTAACTGATACAAGATTACTTACGAACAGCAAAAGATCATGGAACATGGAGGGTTTTTTTTTAATTTTTGATTTAAACTAAAAAGAAATGATATAGACAATTAAGAGTCATAAACTCAAAACTATAAAATGAGCCAATGAGTTAATGTAAATAGATTTATTACTCAGGCAATGTGAAAATCATGAGCTTTTAGTCAAGTTCCAAAAATAAAAATAGAAAGAGAAATGGATTAAATACATTTTGGTTTTATAGCCATATTGCTTTGATTCAATCATTTAATTGAGTAAAATGTGTTTGCCATTGAATATAAAGTTGGTTCATTTATCTGTAAATTTTACATTTAAATTTAAAACCCAATAAAGCCTAAAATTAAATAAAAACTATATATAACTTCGGTGCTATATTTACTTTACTATATCAGCTTCATTTTAGGATTTTCCGGTCCTACGTTCAATTTTGTTTTTCAATAAATGACTGGCTGTATATTGGATATAGAAGTTTTAAATGAAATGCATATGAATGAATTAACTCTATATCTCCAAATATCTTTTAAAGTTGAACTTTGGATCAAGAATAAGGTTGCTCTCCAGTTACTATTTAATAGCCATCTCTACTAATTATTAAGTTATAATTCATCATATTTTGCCACATATTTTTGAACACTTTATCAATAATTTGGTCTTCTCTGACCAAAACATGCATAAATACATATAATTAAGGAAATGTAACCCCTCTACAATTTAACATAAGAATAATAAAACAAGACTTATACACAACATGAAAAATAAATTATTAAATTTAGACCTGTTGTGCCTTATTCGCAAGCCCAAAAGACCAACCAGGAATCGATTCCAATGCATTAGGGTCTCTTTATGACAAACTCGAGTTCCTTCCTGGTACTTGGTGCAGCTGTTGGTCAAGCTCCTAGGCTTTTTTTTTTTTAATCTATAATCTTTTTTTATAGTTCAGTCATTACCCACCTCCAGGTCTGCATTCCGACAGTTCCTTATCCCATTCTTCCTTCCCTGTCTCCAAGAGGATGCCCTTACCTCCCTTATCCTCCCCAAGCTGCCAGGCCTTCCAACTCCATGGAGCCTCAAGTCTCTTGTTGGTTAGGTGACTCTTCTCTTACTGAGGCCATACAAGGCAGTCCTCTACTGTATAAGTGTCTGAGGCTTCTTACCAGCTAGTGTACTCTGCCTGGTTGATGGCTCACTGTTTGAGAGATCTCATGGATCTAGGTTAGTTGAGACTACTGGCTTAGTTGAGACTACTGGTCTTAAGGGGTTTCCTTCCTCCTCAACTTTTTCTAGCCTTTCCCTAATTCAACTACAGGGTTCCCCAACTTCAGTCCATTAGTTGGGTGTAAGTATCCGCATCTGTCTAGGTCAGCTGCTTGTTGAGACTCTCGAAGGGTAGTCATGCTAGGCTCCTGTCTGTAAGCACACCATAGCATCAGCCCTTGAGCCCTTCTCTTGTGATAGATCCCAAGTTGGGCAGGTCACTGGACCTCCTTTCCCTCAGTCCCTTCTTCATTTTTGTCCCTTCAGTTCTTTTAGACAGGAACAATTCTGGATCAGAGGTTTTGACCATAAGTTGGCAACTCCATCCCTCCACTTGATGCCCTGTCTTTCTACTGGAGGTGGACTCTACAATTTCCCACTCTCCACTGTTGGACATTTCATCTAAGGTCCCTCTCTTTGAGTCCTGGGAGTCTCTCACCTTCCCGGTCTCTGGTATATTCTAGAGGGTCCCCCCACCTCCCACCACCTGAGGTTGCCTGTTTGCATTCATTCTGCTGGTCCTCGGGGCTTCACTACTGTTTCTGATTCCCCTCCCAATACCTGATCATGTTCCCCTATTCCCCTCCCACTCCCCTCTCCTAACCAGGTCCTTCCCTCTCTCTCCCCCTCTTGGTTGCTTTCTTCCCCTCGCAGTGGTATTGAAGCATCCTCACATGGGCCGTTGGCTTACTAACTTTCTTGAGTAATGTGGATTGTTTCCTGAGTATTCACTTATTAGTAAGTGCATGCCATGTATGTCCATTTGGGTCTGAGTTACTTCACTCAGGATGATATTTTCTAATTCCATCCATTTGCCTGCAAAACTCATGATATCCTCATTCGTAATAGCTGAATAGTGTTCCATTGTGTAAATGAACCACATTTTCCGTATACATTCTTTCCTTGTGGGATACCTGGGTTATTTCCAGCTCTGGCTATAAAAACCAAGGCCACTATAAACATAGTGAAGCATGGGCCCCTGTGGCATGGTGGGACATCTTTTGGGTATATGTCCAAGAGTGATATAGCTGGGTCTTTAGGTAGACCTATTTCCAACTTTTTGAGGAACCTTCAGATTGATTTCCAGAGTGGTTGCACCAGTTTGCAATCCCACCAGCAACAGAGGAGTGTTCCTCTTTCTCCACATCCTCACCAACATGTGCTGTCACCTGAGGTTTTGATCTTAGTCATTCTTATTGGTGGTAAGGTGGAATCTCAGGGACATTTTGATTTGAATTTCCCTGATCACTAAAGACTTTGAACATTTTTAAAGTTCTTCACAGCCATTTGAGATTCCTCTGTTGTGAATTATCTATTTAGTTATACTCTATTTTTGATTGGGCTATTTGGCTTTTTGGTGGTTAGCGTCTTAAGTTCTTTATATATTTTGGATATTAGCCCTCTACCAAATGTGGGGTTAGTGAAGATTTTTGGAGGTTGGTGATTTGTCCTATTGACAGTATCCTTTGCCTTACAGAAGCTTGTCAGTTTCATAGAGTCCCATTTATCAATTCTTGATCTTAGAGCCTGAGTGGTTGGGGTTCTGTTTAGGAACTATTTCCTGTGCCAATGAGTTTGAGGTTCTTTCCCTCTTTCTCTTCTATTAGATTCAGTGTATCTGGTTTTATGTTGAGGTCCTTGATCCACTTGGACTTGAGCTTTGTTCAATGTGACAAATATGGGTCTATTTTCATTTTTCTACATACAGACAGCCAGTTAGACTAGCACCATTTGTTGAAGACATTTTCTTTTTCCATTGTATATTTATGGCTTCTTTATCAAGGATCAAGTGTACGTAAGTGTGTGGCTTTACTTCTGGGTCTTCAATTCTATTCCGTTGTTCAACCAGTCTGTTTCTGTACCAATAACATGAACTTTTTGTCACTGTTGCTCTGTAGTATAGCTTGAGGTCAAGGATAGTGATTCCCCAGAAATTCTGTTATTGTTAAAAATTGTTTTTGCTATCCTGGGTTTTTTGTTCTTCCATATGAAATTGAGAATTTTTCTTTCGATGTCTTTGGAGAATTGTGTTGGATTTTTTATGGGCATTGCATTGAATCTGTAAATGGCTTTTGGTAGGATGGCCATTTTTACTTTGTTAATCCTACCAATCCATGAGCATAGGAAATCTCTCCATTTTCTGAGGTCTTCTTTGCTTTCTTTTTTTAAAGACTTGAAATATTAATCATACAAATCATTCATTTGTTTGTTTAGAGTTACACCAAGATATATTATTTGTTACTATTGTGAAGGGTGTTGTTTCCCTATTTTCTTTCTCAGCCCAATTATCATTGTATAAAGAAAGACTATTGATTTTTTTGAGTTCATTTTATATCTGGCCACTTTGCTGAAATTGTTTATCAGCTGTAGAAGTTCTCTTAGTGAATTTTTAGGGTCATTTATGTATACTGTATGGAGGCCAGTCCCAAGATGGAGTAGATTTGGCCTTTCAAATTCAGTTAATTTTGTTTTATAGAAGTTCAACATACTGGGTATGGCAACGCATCCCTTTAATCCCACCACTTGGAAGGAAGACACCAGCCTGGTCTACATAGAGTTCAAAGTCAGCCAGAAATACATAATGAGATCTTGTTTTTAAGAAAAATGTCAGTCTCAATTAATCAATCTGAGATGAATAAAAGTGATCTTTTAATAGAACTTAATATAGAATGAATTAATGAAACCCTTAGTTTAAAATATGAAATTATATTCTTAATTGATTAAGTATAATGTATTAAGTTAATAAAGATTTAAATTTTTCACTGTTGCTGTGATCACCAGAGATAGCTATCAGGTGATCACAAATATATGGGTGACATCAACATTATATATATTTAGGCTCAGCTAATATAACATTTATTCTGAAGTATACTCAGCTTTAAATACGTAAAGTTTTAACCAATTTGTTTCACTTGTACAGTGTTCCAAGAGATGGTTACCATTATTAGCTCTATTTTACAGGCAAGAAACAAAAGTGCTCAAGCATGTGTCTTTTCCAAGAGAAAGTTCAGGTTATATTATAACTCGAGCATTTTGGACCCAGAATTCATGATCATAAGATTTCTGCAAGTGTTTCATCACAGCATGCTTCATATTACAAATCTACAGCATCATCATTCCATTTATTAAGTTGGGGTTTTTGAAGGTAACTGTTTCTTGTAGTCCAGACAATGTATTTCTCTGTTTTTATGAAATGGTTTCCTGACTTCCTGTATTCCCTAAAGATGCAGGAACTCTTCACTAATTCTATGTGGAACACAAATCAGGTGTTTGTTGAGTCAAAGAACCCTTCTACTGTTCATCTCAATCTTTTAATTCATGTATGCTATACATGTAATTCTGAGTACCGTGAACTCACACAAAGCTCCTTAGATGAGCAGTGGTTTTCAATCTGTTTGAAGCTATTTGTCCAGTAAAGACAACCATGGTAAAGATTAGCCTCAGACACATCATCTCCAAGTCCAAGATCACAGGAACTCCTAGAAGATAGTGATCCAATCACAGCATATATCAGCAGAAATATAGAGCTGCTCAGTACAGTTTTCAGGCCTCAAATCAAGAGTTCCTGACTCAGCATGTCTAGTGTAATCTATAACAATTAATGCATTTGATAGTTTCACAAACAATACTAATGGCAACAGTGACCTGACCATACTCTGAAGAATTCATACCAATATTTACTCAGTTCTGTAGAAACTTATTTCTTGGAAGAATGTGTCATTTATGAAAATAGACTTTTAATTTTAAAACAAACTCAGGAAATTATAAAAGCTTAAGGAACCACAGGAAAAATTTATTGTCTTGTTATAAGAAAACTCAGAGAAACTTAGAGACATCTCTCAATGACCTAAGTTAATTCTGTATTTCTTCACACTTAAATGCCTGCCATTTTCACCAGAACGTCTCTTTAATCAGTGTTCTAAGAGATAATTCTAGTGCTTGGCTGCTGTTCAGCATTAATTTATCTGCACATAAATTAATCTTGCCAGGAGTTTTTGTTTTGCCCTTTGACTTATACAACTAGATCATGAATGGCCCAAGGGAATTTATTTATCCCTTGTTAATATTTATTCCTTAGAAGTGAACTATATTAGAAACAATGCCAATCTTAGTCTTAAGGCCCCTAAAATTATGATGTCAACTGATGCTGCATTTAAGATACATAAAATTCAGATTAAGACCAGGTGCCTAAATGTTGACATCAGCTTTGGCAAAATACTGTCATGACACATTATGGCAATATTAAATTTTATTAATCAGTATCAGAAAAAAGTTTCTAATGTACTAGGCAGGTAATTAAAATTCATAATTCTAACATCATACAAGATTAAATTATCTTACCTATTCTTATCAGACCAGCATTGGTTTGCTGCATGGCAAAGGAATAAAGGAGTCTAAAATATTTAATACATAGTATTTTGTTCTCAAACATATATGTCTCCTCTAACAAATACCAGAGGATTTGCTTAGGGTACAAAGTTCCCTGAGCTGAAATTAACAAGAAGAGTACATTCCACTGGAGATTATTCCTAGGGAAATTTCCACTCCCAGTCATTATTTCACTGTTAGTATACATTTCAAACAATTATTTAGATGAATTGACAGTACAGAGAATAAAATTGTCCCTATTGTTGATATTTACATTAAGATATTCAGTTAAACCAATTAGGACACTTGTCCATAGGGGGAGCTAATTCTCCCTCTCTCAGAAGACATTAGTTGCCTTTAGTTCTTTGTCTAGTGTTGGGACCTCATAATATTTTCTTCTTTCTATGTTAGTTTGTCAATTGCTATGGCCATTATTTACATCTTGTTTATGCAGCCATTTCTAGATTTCTTGGTCCTCTGGTTCTGTCTGTCTTTCCATCCTCCATTCTATATTTCCTGAACCTTAGGTGCAAGAGTTGTGTCATAGACAGATCTATTGTGGTTACCCACCAACCATTGGCCTCTGCATTGTGTATAGTTGTGGACTGCTGTGAGTTTTAAAATAGAAATCATGCTGAATTAGTAAAGTGTCAGTAGTATCTTCTTTCCTAAGATCCATGATCTCACTATTCCTGGATAGATGGCTAGCGTTCTAGTACCACACATGATTTCCTTCCAGTTGAGAGGGTTTTAAGTCCAATTAGACACTTGTTGGTTACCACAAGCATACAAGTGATACTTTTGTACTTTTGGGATATCTTACCATGCTGGTCATTGTTGTTCTAAAATCATATACCTACAAACAAGAAAAACAGACACAACAGATTGCATTTAGATATTTGTGTGTGTATGTGTGTGTGTGTGTGTGTATACACATAATATACATCATATACATATAAATATACATATATGTAAATCTTGTAGTGAGTATAATTTCAAATAGTGTATATGATCTGATTGAACAAGATCTCTTTTATCAGAAAATTAATTTTTTCAAGATTTTATTATAATAGGCATTTAGAAACTTCCCGTGTTTAAAAGCACCAACTTCTCACCTGTACCCACAAGGAAACCTGCCATTTCTGTCTTCATTCTGAGTCTGTCTCTTTTATACTGAGCTATATCCCTGCCTGACTCTACTTAGGCATATTAATTATTCAAGGTATATTCATTGACCCCACCCATCTCAACCCCCTTCAAGTCTGAAGACACAAAGATAAGTCATGTCTTGAACATTCAGTAACCTTCATTTCTACAAATAACAGAGCCCTGAAGTAAGCACCACTAGATGAGCGCAACAATAATCCATGTAGATGAGGCTGCAACCTAGAGCAACAGTAATCACCCATTCCAGCACTATGAACTTTTTACTGCCACCTTGCTGAAGTAGAATTCAAGCAGTGAACAAGAGAAAACGTTGACTAAGATTTTCAATTTTGTATGTCTCTTTCTTCAGTCTATTCTGTTTTATCTATTTAAAGCTCATGCTGGTAGCTATAATGAACTTGAAGTTACTGATCCTCTTCATTTGTCATTCCTAACACAGCTGCACTGATTAAAATTCTATCCTTTGTTCATTGTCATTAGTTGTCTCTTTAATTGGCATACTGGGACAAGCAATCAAGCTTGGCCTTTTGGGCAACAAGAACTTTATATTGGCCTTTTCCCTACAATTTCTGTTGTGTTGTAAACGCTCCTAGTTTCATTTAAATTGCTGTGATAAAATATTCTGACAAAAGCAACTTAGATAAGAAAAGTTTTATTTTATTTACAGGTTATAACTCATCATAGCAGAGAACTCAAGGAGACAGGAACTACCTAACATCCACATATAAGAGCAAAGATAAATGGATACACAATTGTTCACTTGTTTGATAGCTTATGCTCAGTGCAATTTCTACTCTGATACAGTTCAAGACTTTCTGCATGGGGAACAGTGCCACTCACACTAGGCTGAGTCTTAACATATCAACTAACTTAATTAAAATCATCCTCATATTCATACCAACATGCAAACCCAATACAGGTATTTCTTCATTGAGATACTTTGTCAGATTGACAAGTAAAGCTAATTATCACACCTTGATAGCATATTCCAAGATAGAAGTGCTATAAACAAAAATCTATAGTCACAGAACAAAAGTAAGACATAAATCAATGAGTTTCCAAAATACACTGGTAGAAAACAACTTAGGTAAGTTGCTGAAAAGCAAGAAAAATATTGTATATGTTCTAAACAGTGACTAACGTCATTATTAGAGTTTCATATTGGAGAAAACTATAGGTCAATGAATACATTCCAAAAAGAGTTACCTACTTATTGGAGGGATGCTATGTTAGATACACTTGTCGGTAATGAATATCCATTAAGGGTAATAGAGACAGCCCAAAATAATTTTCCTACAGCTGTGAAACACCCCAACTCTCCACAGTCTCATGTTTTTAGTCATTTGGTCAAGTAGAATTTTTAGCAAAGGTGTGGCCTTATTCTGGGAACTTCAGTTCACACAAAATACTGGCTAGTTTAAACAAAAGAAATTATGTTCTTACAATTCTGTTGTCTGGAAATCTAATACTAAGATGTCAACAACTCTGTCTTGTCCTGCATCTTGTGTCTTTGGGTTTCAGATGGCTACCTAGTTACCATGTCCTCATATGCTCTCTACTCCTTGCATGTGCTGTCCTGATGTTCTTTTCTAGAATAAGAGACAGGATGAAGTAGGGCCTATCCTTTGAACCTCATTCAATCTCCTCAAGAGTCTCCATCTCCAATATAACTGAATGAGTATTCAGAATGAATCTGTTTAGGAGAAGAGGTGGGCTCCCAGTTGCGTATTGAACATGAAACTTCAAGTGCAAGAATGCACAATCAGCACATTGCCAGAACTAGAGCTCCATAAAGCAGTGGATGGTAATTGACATGAGAATCATCAAGTAAATAGCAATCACTGGCTTTTAGGACAGGGGCATCCTAATGCCTGCCATAAACTTGTAGAACTCACTCTGTAAAACAGGCTGGCCTTGAACTCAGTGATCCTTCTGCCTCTGCCTCCCAAGTGTTGGGAATAAAGGTGTGCAGCACCACAGCACACAATTTTATGTGTCTGTCTGAGATAGGGGTGGTGTACTGAACATGTGTGTGATCTGTGTGTGTGTGTGCATGCTTGTGTTTCTGTCACTGTCTCTGTTCCTCTGTCTCTCTGTTTCTGTCTCTGTGTTCCCCCCACCTCTCTCTCTCTCTCTCTCTCTCTCTCTCTCTCTCTCTCTCTCTCTCTCTCTCTCTGTATTGTATTGTATGAACATAAGTTTGTATGTGCATGTACTTCTTTCTCATGGGACTGGAAGTTTTTTGTCTTGGCTGGGCTGGCTTGTCAGTGGGTTTCCAGGATCTATTTGTCTTTGTCCTCCACTTCTTGGATCCCAGGCATGGGTAACCATTTCCAAATTTTGTCACATGGGTGCTGGTAATTTAAACTTAGGTACTCGTGCTTGTAAAGCAAGTATTCTTCCTCACCAAGCCACCTCCCCAACTCAATGGATAAAAGATAATAAATTTCTATTATTTAAGCTGCTGTTTGTCATAATTGTTGTAACAATTGGAAAATAATATTGTTAATTAACTAATATCATAGCACTCAAAACAAATATCTGAAGAGATTGCTCACAAGGGAAACAGGAAGACTGTTACAGATACTTCAACTTGCTTAAAAATGTATTGACTATCTCTAGGCTTATCTTTACCCTGGTCATGTTTGTTTTCTTACCTATTGGGCTGGGACATATGCCTCCATCTTTCTCACTCCAATATTTCCATCTCTCTCTTTAGATTTACCACACAACATCTACTCCTATGGCTACGTTATTCAGCCCCTTCTAGGCTAGCCTAGGAATATCTGATGGTTTTGACACTGGAATAAGAGGAAATCTGATCACCACAAGTTTACTAAGTTTATATGTTCCTAGATTTGGCAGATAGCCTAGATGCCATAACGAAAGCCACCTGAGGTCATAGTGAGGTCCTGGCCTGTGCTGCATCCAAGGGTCATGTCTAGGTCCTTGGTTTTGCAGCAGCAGGAGTCTGTGTCGACATCTGTACCCCATGTTATCTAGAAAGGTCATGTAGATGTCCCTGATCTGGGCTGCTGCTTGGGACCATGCTTATTTCTGAGGGCTGTGCAGATTTGTCCCTACCCCTAGCCAGCTGCAGCTCACAGAGAGTGAGCCCTAATAGTAGACACAAAGGTGATCTATCCCCCAAGGTCATGAATGCAGGAAAGCTTTCCCTGAAGTTGAGCAGTGCTGGAGAGCTTATGGTATGACTCTGGAAGAGCTGGCAGCCTGACCAACTTAGCTACCACTCAGGCCAAATATCAGACTTTGAGATGACCCAATCTAAGATCTACCCCATCTATGAACTGCTGGAGCACATGAAGGAACCAGTCCTGCAGAACCAAAGCTGCAAGACTTCCACAATGCAAAGCAACCACAGGCTATCTAAGAGGAGATCCAGTATTGATAGTCTAGTAGAAGCCAGAGGCTGCGAACCAGACTACAGTGAACGTTTGCAAGTAAAGCTGTTTGGGGGAAAGGGTATACTAAGTGACACACCATGACACACTTCAGCTTCTACAATGAGATTTATTTTTATTTATTTTTTTAATCGTTATTTTAATTTTTCCTTTTCATGGGGAGGTTGCAAGGGTGGAGAGTGGATATGAAGGGAAAGGAGATGGTGGGATTGTTCACAAAAACTATCAGTAAAATGTTAAGAAAGGGAGGGAAGAAAAAGGAAAAGGAAAGCTACAAATAACCAAGAATCTCATTCCTTGGATCAAGCTGCACAAAAATGGCTTTCCTGGAGCAATGCATGGCAGTGGCTTCCTAGGCTCTTGCTTTTGAGGGGCTGGTGTGACCAGATTACTTTTGTTTGTACCTTGAATTCCGCCTCCTTGAACAATTTTCTTCTAGGATACAGCAGGTCCAGACTAAACTTTACAGGCTTTGGAAATTATAGCCAATTATTACTACTAGGGATTTAAATCCTTCTCTCTGACTGTAAGATAGGATAGGAAGAGCGTTTCCTTGCTCTCTCTAGTTGTAATTTTACTCGTTGATAGTAGAAGGTAGTCCATCATGGTCCTGCTGCTTCCACAAAAGTCTTCTGGGATTACTGAGGGGGAGATGAAGCAGGAAAACAAAGAAGACAGGGAGCTTTTGAAAGCTCTGTGAAGACTGAAAAAGTAGATATGATAAAAAGAATCAGCCAAAGGGAAATATGGAAATTCTGGACCAATATTGCCTAATAGTAGCTCTACCACCCCCAAAGGCACAGAAAATCTTCAGACCAGTTGAAAGTCATCTATGTCTCATTAGAATATGGAAATTCACATCACTGTATGGTACTTTAAATGTTAGTAAAACATTCACCACATGAAGTTACACATAAGATTACATGTAAAGGTTGAGTGCATGTAGAAAGGTCAACTCTTTGTAAATGAGTCGTGCCTTTATTCTAAAGCTGCAAAAAAGCCACATTGTCTATGCAGCAAAGCTATTGTATAGGTAAGCTTTGTCTCAATCCTTCTATTGTGCCCTGCTTATTGCCCCTGAAGTGTGTAGCCCATAGATTAAATAATACATCTAGCATAGTATTTGCCAAACATGAGTTATAAGTCACACAAAATATAAAAAATAAACAAAAATAGAAAGACGAGGTGCTTTAGGGAAGCACCTAAAGAAATGTTCAGCATCCTTAGTCATCAGGGAAATGCAAATCAAAACAACCCTGAGATTCCACCTTATACCAGTCAGAATGGCTAAGATCAAAAACTCAGGTGATAGTAGATGCTGGTGAGGATGTGGAGAAAGAGGAACACTCCTCCATTGTTGGTGGGATTGCAACCACTCTGGATATCAGTCTGGCAGTTCCTCAGAAAATTGGACATAGCATTACCTGAGGACCCAGCTATACCACTCCTGGGCATATACCCAGAAGATGCTCCAACATATAATAAGGACATATGCTCCACTATGCTCATAGCAGCCTTATTTATAATAGCCAGAAGCTGGAAAGAACCCAGATGTCCTTCAACAGAGGAATGGATACAAAAAATGTGGTACATTTACACAATGGAGTATTACTCAGCTATTAAAAACAATGAATTGGAGAAAATCTTAGGTAAATGGATGGAACTAGAAAATATCATCCTGAGTGAGGTAACCCAATCACAAAAGAACACACATGGTATTCACTCACTGATAGTTAGATATTAGTTCAGAAGCTTGAAATACCCAAGATTAAACCACATGAAGACTACATGACCACATGAAGCTCATGAAGAAGGAAGACCAAGTGTGGGTGCTTTGGTCCTTATTAGAAGGAGTAACAAAATACTCAAGGGAGCAAATATGGAGACAAAGTGTGGAACAGAAACTGAAGGAGGGGCCGTCTGGAGACCATTCCACCTGGGTATCCATCCCATGTGAAGTCACCAAAGGTAGAAGCTGATATGGATGTCAGGAAGTGCAAGCTGACAGGAGCATGATATAGCTGTCTCCTTAGAGGTCTGCCAGAGTTTGACATATTCAGAGGCAGATGCACACAGCTAACCATTGAACTGATCAAGGGGTTCCCAACTGAGGAGTTAGAGAGAAGAATGAAGGAGCTGAAAGGGTTTGCAGCCCCATGAGGAGAGCAACAATACCAACCAACTAGAGCTCCCAGTGTCTAAACCACCAGCCTGGGAGCACATAGGGAGGGACCCATGACCCCAGCTGTATATGTAGGGGAGGATGGCTTTGTTGGGTATAGGTGTGAGAGGAGATCCTTGGTCTCGTGAAGGCTGAACACTGAGTGTGGGGGAATTCATGGTTGGAGAGGTAAGAGTCGGGGGGTGAGGGGAGACATCCTCATAGAAGCTGAAGGAGGGGGGATGGAATAGGGGGTTTCAAGGCAGGGGTAGAAATGGGGTGAGGGGATAACATCTGAAATGTAAATAAAATATCCAACAAAAAATATATATACAAAATGGTTAATTTGTTTAGAACTTTAGCTTATATATGAGAATCTATAAATAAATATGAGTATTTAAGTAATATCAGTTAATAATACAAGGAATTAAAAAGTTATTTTAATTCACCTCTGCCTTGCCAGAGACTCATTGACTATTAGAGTTACCTTAGAATTTAACAGCATCTTTTCTGGTTCTCATTTTACTGTATGTAAAAATGTCCTGATGCACCCCAAACTAATATTCTCTTCCAGAAGTTCCTAAACATTCTTATTTCACAGGACCCTGACGTATGCTCAGTGCTCCTAGTTTTCATAGTGTTCCTAGTACAAAATAAATAGATGGCAGTTTTCTTCTTTAAATAGCTACATCCAAATAAGGTGAAAGACTTTCTTAGCTACATCCAAATCAGGATTTTCTTAAGTTTATCAAGATATATATCCAATAGGCCTTAGTAACCATTAGAAAACAAAATAAAACAAAATATGCATATATCATTTGTGTATACACACACACACATATATATGTGTGTGTATATATACATATATATGTATGTATATATATATACATATATATATATTCATATGCACAAAGCAAAAGCACTATCATTCAATCAGAGGTGTACCCTCCTATAAACTCTCATGATTCCCCAAACCCCAGAATCACTGGACACATTCATTTCCTTTTCCAGTCTGATTTTTCAAGTGCTCCCCAACTTTTTTTTATCATAGCAGCTGTAAAAAACAACTTTTAAAAGTATGATACAATTGACGGGTATGCAGAATGAGTCAGTATCAAAATTGTAAGCTTCTTTGAGCTAGCCACTGGAGTACAGCCAGTAAATGCCAAGGGTCATGCTGAAACTTGAAGAAATTCATTCCCAGGACATTTGCGAGCTTACTACCAGGTCTGCTGGGCTTGGTGCAGTGAGAGAAGCACAAGGCTACCAAGCCAAAGAAGATCAGAGTTCAGAATTCCTTATTTCAAATGCAATGTTTTTTTCAAAGTTTAGAAGTAATCTTCATTCTTTTTTAATACATTGACTTTTCTACTTGAGCAATTTAGTCTCCTCATGAAACAGGTACAGTACCCACTAAGCCATATACTGCAAAAATTTGCTCAATATTATACAACTGTAGAATTTATCCTTACACCTTATAAGAGACTTTCTTACTCTCAGCCTCAATAATATTAGACTGAGATCAATTACATGAATTGAAATCATATATGATCACATATATAATCAATTGGTTACATATGTGACTCTTTCAGTGTTTAGGATCACAAAGCCTGTATGTAACCTATGGCTTGGGTTCAGATATCAGTTCTGTCCATTTTTTAACTTCAGTAAATCATTTAAACTATATATCAAATTCTTGGTAAAATGGAGGCATCAATAATAAATATTCAAAAATAAATAGTGATGAGAATCACATTTGATATTTCTAATGTATTATCTGAGAAGCAACATGACATGTGTCCATCGTATTTTCAATATTCATCACCACATACATATCAGGCAGTATTTTAAGTTTACATATAAAATGTTGTCTATCATTATTACCCCACAAATCATAAGGTTTTATAAGTTTCATTGGTCTTAGGTACCAAATATAGATGACATAGTGAACCTTATTATAAAATTTGACATAGAAATATGATATTTGATACTTATAACATTTTTACATAGTAAGATTAAGAGTACAGTGTATGAACAGAGGGGAATTGATTCTAATATATGCTGTGGTTATAAGCATCAGATCTTGAAATGGCATGCTTTATGTTACCCTCTATATGGTAATCTTAAAATGTTAGCCCTTGTGTATCATCTGTATTCAAATTTCCTCTCCTTATGTAGCTGGTGAAGTGGGGAATATATGTCATATTCAGGAAAAAATAGCTGTGAGTGATTGTTAAATGTCATCACCTTGTGGTTATCTCTTGTTTTTCTCTCCAATGTCCATGAGCAAACAGGGTTCTCTCAGTCACATCAGCGGGGAGCTTGAGCTCTGAGCTAATGGAATGAATGCCTAGCAATAAAGTCCCAATCCAGTTCGATATAATTCAGTAGACAGCTTGGGTAGACTCTTCAGAACACAATGTCTCAGAAATAAAAATACTTTTGTCTTTTGAAATGATGAATTCATTATGGCTTGTGGGTACGAGAAATAATTCAAACCTTGTTCATTAAAAATGCCTACTAAATAGTCAAAGAAAAACAAGTCATCAACTCTTTAACCACATTACACACCCACACAAAGCTGTGTGGCTTCAATGATCAAAAGCTCAGTACTGAGAACTACAGTGGGAGTAAATGATCACTAAGTCCTCACTGTCCTGTAAGGATGGTTTAGACATACTGACTTAGTGCACAGGCGAGGTGGGAAGAGCTGACACCTATGCAATTTGAAAAGGTTAGTTTGATTAATGAACTATGGATGAATAAACATAGATTTAATAAATCATTTATGCATTTGAAGTTCCCATTTTGTACAGTCCCAACAAGAATGGTGTCTTGATTTCCTTTTTGTTTCTTTCTCTCTTAGCTTCTTTCTTTTTTTATTTATTTCTTTCCTTCTTTCTTTCTTTCTTTAGCTTTCTTTCCTTTTCTTTTTGTTTTTGCCTGCCATACTCTAAGTGGCATTTTTTTTTGTCATGATGACCAGGTAAGTAAATAAATTGGGTGACTTTTACCCTTAAAATGTTGATATAAGAAACCTTTTCTTAATTTAAACTAGTAAGATCTCAGAGAAAGTATATATATTCAAACTATGTTTCTGCCTCTTATTTCTTCAAACGAATTTCTTTTCTCTAGCATAACAAAAAAAAAATTCCCAAGTGCTGGGTATTAAAGGTGTGCACCACCACATCTTTAATTCCCAGCATTCAGGGGACAGAGAAAGGTGGATCTTTGTGACTTGGAAACTAGCCTAGTCTACATGGTGAATTCTAGGTCAGCTGGGGTTACAGAGTGAGAGCCTGCCATTAATTTTTAAAGTAAAAGAAACAAACTATTTTTTGGTATATGGCATAATAAATATATGAAGAGACTTTGTGCCAAGAGACTTCCAAAACAGTATAGGCTATTTCCCTTGGTTGTCTTGTATAGGTTGAAGGAAGATAAGTCCCTATTGCTGAAGACTACATACATTTCAGACATAAGACCCAGAGAATTTAGCTGTTTCTAACCTGACACTTCTTCCCTGAGAATTAGATTTAAAAGGCTTGGAAAGTGCTATGTAAACATCCAAGGGAAAGAAGAAACCAATAGTCCTACCAGCTGTGATGCGTACAAACCTACCACAAAGACCAGCCTGACCATGTAAGTGGCACTCATACCTTGGTGGTAACCAACAGCTCCCTTATTAAACTTCGGACCCTCTCAACAGAAAGGAAATCATGTCTTGTACCAGAAACTTAATCTGCCACCCAGGGCTATTTAGGTTATGGATCTTAGAGTAGTTCACATTATCACCACTTTATGAATAAGCATAAATTCTAACTACATTATAAATACCTAACCTTATGCCCACGTATAGGTGAGTAACTCTCACCCCTCGTAAAAGAAACCTTTCTTTGCAACAGAAGATGATTCATTACAGAAATCTAAAATGAGTCAGAATAGAACAAGTGATCATTGAGTATCCAGCCTCGATTAATTCCTTTGTAATATGATTCCTGCACATAAAGCTCAGAGATCATCATAGAAGAGGGGGCAGAAAGACTGTAAGAACCTGAGCTCCAGGAGAGCTGCTGTTACGTTAGGTATCCTAGAAATGACAGAAATTTATATATTAGCAATAGACATACTAGCATGAAGTAGGTGAATCCCACCCATAGATAAAAAAACAAACAAACAAACAAAAAACAAAAACAAAAAAAAAACTACAAGCAGCTAAAGAATGCTTAGAGCTGGATAAATAGTTCTTTCCAAAGAACCTCTAATTTAATACAGTGCCAAATGGTAAGTCCTGATAGACACAAAATTAGCACTAATTGGACTGAAAGAATTCTATTTACATCCTTAGACATTTATACATCTGTGTATGGTACAATAACAACTAAAGATAAAGGAGCCCCTGATTTCAAGTAATAAGGGGAGGAGGCCTGTGAGGGGTCATGGGGAGTTAAGGCAAGGGAGAGAGTGATACAATTATATCCTAATTTTTAAAAGTCTTTAAAAGTATTATAATTGTAAAACAGACATCATCAGATATCCTAAATATATATCTCCAGAATCTGAACCTCTGTAAGGAAAAATTGTATTTCAGTGCTTTTTAAACCTCAGAAGTAACTATGATTCCCAAAGTTTATCAACACTAACATGAGAACTTTAAATACCTTTTTTCTATGTGTGTGTCCAATTATATGGTCAATTTTGGAGAGGGTTTCATAAGATGCTGAGAAAAAGATATATTCTCTTGTTTTGAGGGTGAAAGGTTCTATAGATATCTGTTATGTCCATGTGGTGCATTGGCAGAAGGCCATCCTAGTGGGGTGGACTCAGGGACCACCAACTGGATGTACTGTGTATCCGGAGACATCTATGTATAGTGTGCTTGACTAGGACTTGAGTAGGCATTCCCAATGTGAGTGAAGTCTTCAGACCTATAAACTCCAAAGTCACAGACCTATAAACTCCAAACAGACCTTATAGGTCTGCAGGGATTTCTTTTGGGAATAGATGGAAGGAGAATTTTTTTTTACTTTTTTTTAAGACCACCTTCTCAGTCTCAAGTGAGTTTAGTGTGTCAGTGCAGCCACAGGCACACAGTCATCTTTTCTCCTTGCTGCTGTATTGGCCTTGCTGCTGCTTTGGTACATAAGAATGTAATGCAGAGACTGAAGGAAAGGCTCTCTAGTCACAGCCCAACTTGGGATCCATCCCACAAGTGGGTCCCAAACCCTAACACTATTACTGAAGCCACATTGTGTTTACAGACAAGAGCCTAGCATGGCTGTCCTCTGAGAGGCTCTAACAACAGCTGACTGAGACAGATGCAGATAATTACAGCCAAACATTAGACTGAGGTCAGGTACCTGTATAGAAGAGTTAGGGGAAGAATTGAAGGAGTTGAAGGGGCTGGCAATCTCATAGGAAAGACCAACAGAGTCAATTAGGGCAGACACCTGGGAGTTTTAAAAGATTTGTAGCAGAAGATGCCTTGTCTGGCCTCAGCCAGACAAGGATATGCCTAATTCTGTAGAGATGCCCCAGAGAAGGTGGATGGGAGAGGGAGCACCCTCTCAGAGGCTAAGGGGAGGAGGGGGTTGAATGAAGAACTCTGAAGGAAGGACTGGGATGGGAGTCAACATTTGGGATGTAAATAAATAAAATAATTTGTAAATAATTTTTTAAAGCATGTAAACCTGTTAAAGAGAGGGCAGAAACTAAACCGTAGGTTAACAGAGTACTGTTCCTAGGTTTTCTCTCCAGTGTTTAAGGTACTGCTTTAGTTTTGTGTTCATCTAAGTTCCCAGAAGCCGCTCCACACACCAGAGCTGTGCTCATATGGTTAAGCCTTTGACAGATGTTTGATGTGGAAACATATGACCCTGACACCACAAGTAACTTGCAGCAGTTCCCAGGTCCACTTTTGCACCTCAGTGTTGACTGCTTAAGGAGTGTCTCTTTGACCTTTATCAAACTTCTGAGCTCCCTCAGGGACTAGATAATATCAGCTTTGGCTTGAACCACACAGAACACAAAAGGAAACACTCACCTGTGTACTAGGTACAGTGCATTCCAGAATGCATGTGGTGTAACTTTGTATAGATATTCCCCCCAAGTTGCAGAATGTGTTCACAGTCAGCAGCTGGTCTCTGTAAATACTCCACCCCACTTCCGTGTCCTTTGCTTAAGGTTGGACACAGAGTAGCTGCAGCAGTTCAGAAGGGGTTGGGGAGCATCAGGACTTGGGTTTTCTATGCTGTGTGACACAAGGAGAGAAGGGACAATGGTGAAGTCAAAGCATCTGCACTTCTAGAGTTAGCAAAATGTTGATCTGTGTGCAAAGATATGGAATTTTTTAAAGTACCAAGTTTCTGAAATTCAATAAAATAGTTTTATTGATTTTAATTGGAAAAAAAAGAAGAAAGGGCTTGGCAAGTAGACCAGTATCTGTCCATCAGGTATATATTTGTTTAATCATGCCAAAGCTTTCCTCTGCTCTTCTGTGCTTTTTCAGCAACACTTAACTATAACTCTGCCTTTTATTACCACTATGTGGGTGTATTTTTGACATTTAACAGCATCTACTAGTTTAGAAGTTCCTTGAAAAGTGGAATGAGTTTTGTTCTGTTGTAAGCCTGTCCATCTCCAAAATAGTAAAAAATTTTGTCTCCACTTAATGATCTGGGACTTCACTAAGTATATCCAAGAACTAAGAAAATAAATAGCAAACAAAAAAAAAATAGAGATTTTGGAGAACATTGAATGTTACAATGACAATATTGGCTGTACTCAGAAAATGTGACTTGTTATGGTTTATTGAAGGGAGAAAAGGCATAATGAGAAAGAAAGCTTGGTCTGCTCCTTATATGTTGCATATTTTCTACAAATAACTCATGGTTTATTATTTGCATCTCAGTTTTATTATTTGTAAAACTAGAGAGATGGACAACATCAGTGATGTTCAAATATCATTGATCAGCAGAATCAGTGGGGAGACATGAAAATACAGGTTCCTTATTGTCAACTAACTTCAACTCAGTTAGAAATCAAACAAACCTATATTTTAAACACATTCCTGCATGTGTATATCTGTGTGTTCCATTCAAATTCACACACTAAAACCCTAATACCAGTTGATAGACTTGGGAGGTAGGGCATTTGAGGGTATCCAGGTCTTTAGGGTGGAGCCCTCATTTTGAGGATTGGCATACTTATAAAAAGTAACCGATGTGTAACCTGCCATTTCCTACCATGTGGAGAAACATGAAGATGAGTGGCATCATGAACTGAGAAGGGTCCTAAGAAGAATAATTTAACCCAGAAGAAGAAGAAAAAGAAGAAGGAGGAGGAAGAGGAAGAGGAGGAGGAGGAGGAGGAGGAGGAGGAAGGAGAGAAGGAGAAGGAAGAGAAGGAGGAGAAGGAGAAGGAGAAGAAGAAGAAGGAGAATTTTTTTATCCAGCTGGCATCTAACCTTATACCTTCCTCACAGGAACTGTTAGAAACACGTGTCTGTTATATATAGTAACAGTAATACTTTGCTATAGCAGACTGGGCTAATTGAAACATCAATAGCGTCGGCATGACTGAAAAATTGTTAACAATGCAAACCATGTTTAAAACCCATCCAGCTGAGTGTTCAAATATGAAAACAACTGAGGCAGATGATGACTAAAATATCTGTCAGTAATGAAATGATTAGTGTTTGATCAATAGTCATAGAATGAAGACTCATCAGAGAAAGTCATCAAAGTAGTCCAGTCAGGAATGGCCAAAGTATGAATGTTGCTTCTGTCAGAAAGATCTATTTAAATTTAACTTTTGGCCAGAAGACAAATAATTGACTTCAGCCTTCAAATGTTAACTATTACCTTGTCTCAGAAGTGTCTCCTTATTGGTATGCCCAGCTGCACTAAACACTGGTCTCTCATGTCTATTTTCTTGGGTTACCCTGTGAAATTAATTATAGCACCTATGATGCCATTTATTCTCAATTACTTAGAGCTAAAAATCAGTTCATGGTTTTTCCAAGCCCAGTTCTGATTCATTCTAATCAACAACACTAATGAACAGTGTCTATTGCCTTCAAAATCAAATTACAATAATTAGGTGATCTATAGAATTTCTATTTCCAAAAATGTCAGTATTTCAGTTAATGACATAGCGCTTTATAATTACTTAGGAATAAGTGAAAGTATAGATAAAAATGTACTTCAAAAGATAAACAGATACACATCATTCATCTTTTACTGAATTATATGCAAATAAACTACCTCACCAATCTGGATGTTATATATACTCAATATTATACTATCAAATATATATTAGTATAAAAATATATTATATACTATAATAATATGCAAAAGAAGTAACAATTTTGTTGTTGTTAAATACTGTTGGGGAAATTTATCTCTTAAATTGAAACTATATAAAAACCTTGTACATTTTTGAAAGATTGAAGTTCAAACTCCATTAATTTAATGGCCAACAACTGTCTGGTATGAAAAAAAGATCCGATATTAAATTTGAGCAAAATATAATTAAATTCATTTTTAAGTATTTGTCACCTTTTCTAAATATAAACAATGGAATGAAGAGGCTTATTTTATATGAAAAAAGACCAGCTTTGCTTGTCTTTTTTTCTTTTAAAATTTAGGCATCATGGATATGATCTTATTCTAAAGTCTAACATCCCTTTCTTGTGATATAGACACTATGATTTTTATACATTAATACAAATGGAAATCCAAACAGATATTGTCTGCTAATTTAAGAAGTGTCTATTCTCTATCTTTAACCAAACAGTTTTCAGCTTTATCTTCCTTTGATTACATGTCTTTACTTCGCACACAAATGATCAGAAGTTGATATAGTTCTTTAATTTGTGACATTCTGACAATTTTATTACATTCTGGTATTTGTTAGATAAGTCGCATTAATAATTACATCAGCTAAAAGAGACAAATTTTTTAATAGGAAGCTTCTTGCTGAATGTCCTGCACAGTATGTTCTGAGCCTGGTTCAAAAGAGACATTCCTTAACTCCACCAGATCACCTCTCCTTTGAGGGCCATTCCTTCAGAGAAATGAAGGGAGCAGCTTGGCTTGACTTACCAAGCTTTTTGATGAAGCATTTCCAATAAATTCTACTACTTTCTGGCCCAACTTTTGCAAATCTTCTTTGGGAGAAAGTTTCTGGCCCTCAACTCAAAGTAACATCTTCTTCCAACTAATTCCACAATAGAAAATTCTACTTCAAGGTGGTAGTTAGCAGCTGTGCTCCAGTACAAAGGATTTAAGCTGCCCCCTGGAAGCATTTCTACTTAAGAGAATTCCAATAAAGGGCAGAAGTCCTCTCTTCTGCTGGTCTTAGCTACCAAATAGACCATATTGGATGAAATTAAATGTCTGCACCATCTTTATTATGGTTTCTTCATGTTATTCAACTATGTGTGCTATGTTCTTTCAAGACAAGGATGATACTACAACTCACCCCTAAGGAAAGTGTTTTGCAAGGAACTTGAAAGAATGTCCAGTGACTCATGTACCCTCATTTCATTTCCCTTTGTGACTAAAAGTCTTTTGAGAGACTTGGCTACATCAGAAGTTCAATCTGTGGTCACTGAGAAAGTTAATGATACCTAGACCAAAGTACTAGACTCTAGGGTCCTCCTCAGTCTCCCTCACCTGTCCCAAGAGAAATAGGAATAGAAAGTTGGAACACATCAACATTCTTCATATTAATGGTGAAGAAGCTAATACCTTGAGTCATCCTACTGTCTCAGATCAGTGCTAATTTTAAGCAAAGTAGTAGTCTAGATGTAAACGTTGACTAGAGAAAATTTATTCAGCACTGATTCTACTTCATATAAATGCTAATTTGCGTCTTCATTGTATTCACATTAATAAGATGAATATCAGACAAATCTGTCTTTTGAGCTCTAGGTTGAAGATAATTATTGAATAGACTTAAAATACTATAGCCAAAGAAAATACACATTTTTTAAAAAGATTATAATTTTTTTTCTTTAAAAGCCAGAGACACTTCTTTTTGTAGGGGTTATGCAGAGACTCACTACTGCAAAGAACAAGTGGCTTTCAGTGCTCAGTGGCAGATAGAACATTTGTATCAATCTACCCTGGCCTAAGGCTCAGAGAACACCAAAGGAAAGGAGGAGGAAATAATGCAAGAGCTGGAGGATAGGGAACAACGCTTTGAAACGTTGTTCAGTGAGCATGTCATGACTGTTGGATACAAGAACTCAGCATCTGTGGTCAGCTATATAAACCTGTTAAGACAGCAGCATGGAGAAGATAGGTGCTACCAAGGTCCTATACCTTGCTGAGGCATTCTTGAAAATTGATGGCTGCTAAGGGAGAAAAGGCTATTTTTCCTTGGGGATGTGGTAACTGGCTGGTTGTCCATGACCCAAAGGATGACTCTACACCTATGTGCATATGGGCTGTACTAACTGGACTTAATGGGTTATAATACAAACATTTACCAAACAGAACAGGAAGAGGCAGATATATTCCATACAGGAAGCACAGAAGGACTTGGAGGAGGGAGTTGGGATGTATATGATCAAGATACATTGTACGTATTTTTTGAATTTTCAATGAATTAACAAAAAAAATTTTGAAAGTCCATATTTGCAAGCAGCCATGAATCAGAGCTGGCAATACAAAAACCATTTATCTTACTTTGAAATACAAGATTAAAAAAATTAAATTACTCCCCCCAAAATATTTTTCTGGATTCTTTAATTCCTAAAAATGTTAAGATAATGAAAAAGGTCCACAATACTGATACTGCCTCTGAAAGCTTTATTCCCCCTAGAAATTTTGTTTTTACTTTTGTGTTTCTGTTTTCTAAATATGTGTACAGAACATTCACATTAAGTTGAAAATTACAATGTGTAAATTCCATTAGATATCTTTAGAAACTATAATGATATTTGCTATTTACCAAATACTCAGAACATTTTCAGTCTTTCAGCTGATGAAGTGACTCATCTTCTGTACTTTCTTACTCATATTCCCAAGGAGCAGGAACTGAGACACTTGCATCTGACATTCTCAGACATGATTATCCAATGGCCACAGTAGATTTTTATTTTAGCATATCCAGAAAAATCTGCAGTGTATTTAGAGATGATAGAGACAATGCCTGAAAAACTTAAAGGCATTTTTTTGGTGACATGAAACTAAACACTTATTTTACACTTTGAATTTCTGCTTTAAAATGCTTAAAAAACTCCAACTGTCCAAATAAATGCAGCTATAAGATAAAACTTTCAATCCAAAAGAGACTCAGAGTTAAAGTTGAGGCAAGAATTTTGACTAAAGATTATAAATGGGACAAACCAAGAGAGAGAGAGAGAGAGAGAGAGAGAGAGAGAGAGAAAGAAAAGAAGAGCACCTCCTATCCGTGCTCCAGATCCCATGAACACAAGCTGCTGACAGTTTTCTAAAGAATTCTGTTAGACAATTTCAATAACCAGGAATCAGATAACTGGAAAAAGTCCTTGCTAAAACCTTTTATTGCTAATAAATTCTTGGAAATTTCCATTCTATCTCTTCTCTTTAATTCTTATCCCAAAGTTGTGCCACAGTGGTTCCGCTAGATTAAAGACTATCATGTGGAAAGTGCTAGCTCAGCAGGTTTTTACTTTAGGAACTATAGATAAAAAAATAAGATCTCACTAGCTTCAAATTGAAAGACTATAAATGTTGAGGATCAGATCATAAAGCTAAGAATCCAAGAGAAACCAATGAAAAAATAAAACTAAAAGCTGCCTAAACAAATCCTCGGGAAGTCAATTACTATTCTGCATAGAAGACTTTTCCATCAAAAATGTTTTTCTCAAAACAATAAGTGATGGTAAGTTTTACTAGCTTGGATTTTGTAATCTTCTGAGAAAATGTGCACATAAAATCAGAAGCCAAAACTGCCAATTTTAACATTTTTAGCAGGAACCTGTTTGGATTTGAAGATCAGTAGTTACAAATAATTATCTTAGCTGAGTTCATTTTAGCAAATGAAAAGCATTCTATGTATTGTAATTTCTATGTATTTAAAAGCTTATTAGTCTAGCTCAAAAAATCTAGCTTAGGTCATGGCTAGCTATATTTTATAACCCTAACATATGTAATTAGATATACTAAAATATATGACTATCAAATCAATGCAAAATTGTTAAATTTAAAGTCAAAAGAATAAATTATCAAAAATGTTTCCAGATATAAGGAAGATGGGAGTTAATTTTTCTACAGTTATCTAGAAGCTCAACATTATGATGATGCCGGCAAATAATTTGTTAGTTTAAAAAGTTTCCAAACTTCTGTTTGGCAAAATGAAAGATGGTGACTATGCAACGTTTCAGTGGAATGGAGCAAAAGCCATCATCAATCATCTGCCATTTTATCACAACATCACCCAGCAATAAGATGAATGTGTTCTGCGGGGGTTTATTTTAGTTTTTCATTGAATTTTCTAGTTGGATAGGCATCTTTGCTCACAGTCTGAAAGCCTAGGGAATTGACTGAGAAAATCTGGGAATACAAACAAAAAACTTGAGTCATTTTAGAATTATTTAGACACTGAAAAATGGATCAGTAGCTTCCTCACATCAGGCCAGATTAGTGTTAAGAATGCAAATGCCACATGTCAATAGTGCTACTGATATGTTAAAAAAAAAAGTTCAGCATTAGAGAATTTCATTAATTCTTTCTTGTTCTTTCTTCCAAGGAATACCAAACTGACCTTGATGAACTTCCAAGCTTTGCAGAAATACTGCTCGTATACATTTTATTAAATATCCACATTTACTTTCATAAAAATTCTTACTTATTTGACAGTGACACACTCCAAGGTAATTTACATAGAACAAGAGACAGCGATTGGTCATGAGGATGACTTTTCTGTTATCCTCAGAGGTCACACCCAATCTGTGTGTGGTCTAGAGGGTTTGGAAGGAATTAAGCTCTTTGATCTGAGACTTCTTCCTTCACTGATGCTACAAACCAAGTGCCATCCCATCAGTAGAGTACTGACTATAGCCACCTCTGGTTTGAGCTCCGGAATAATAGTTTGCATTCATTCATCGATGTATGAAAGTAACTCATGTGTGTGCACTGGCATTCCATTTCATGTGTCTCCATTGTCTCATTGGGCAGTGAGCATTTCAATGCTCAAAAGAGTTGTCAATTAAAACACTTGTATTTCATAGTTAAATGACAATAAGCACAAAAGTGCCAGTATGTCCAAAAATGATGCTCTGACTATATAACCAGGAAGGCTTATGAACACACACAAAGGTAGGCATCATTTAATGGAAACTTAAGCTAAAATGTTGTCACTGTAACCTAATATTAAAATTGTTCACCTTGTGCTAATCTCCACAGATTAACATACATACACATAGGTGTACAGACACTTGCATGAATGTGGGACTGCATAAGGGTATCCTGGGTCATGGCTGAGCAGTTGCCTAGAACCCCGAGACACTGCGTGAGGACTGGCAGGAGTTCAGCGCACCCCAAGAACCCAGGGTCCTGTAAAGCAGTCTCCATAGAATTACATTGTTCAGTCACATAGGCCAGACTATAGGCCTCAGGCCCTAGGGATTTACATCCTAATGAAGGTCAGACAACCCCTCCCAAAGTGCTGGGGTAGAGGGTGTGACTAGAGGCCTCAGGGCCTAGGGATTTACATACTAATGAAGGCCAGAGGCCAAATTAAGCATGCCTCCCCAGATCCTCCCCCATCCTCCCCAGATCCTCCCCCTTTCTCCCTCCCTATATAACTCGGGACTGCCCTGAGTTTTACAGGGGTACGCCTAGATCAATCCACCATCTGTCAAAGCCTCCAGACCGCTGGAACCATAGACGTTCCTCCTGCATGTAGGACCAGCCGCAGTGTGGAACGTGAGAATTTCCTTGAAACTATAGCTGAATTTACCTAAACTCTTTATTTTAGAATAATTTTGACTTGCTTTGCAGGATTACAAAGACAGTTCTGGGGATTCTTACACATCATGTACATCATCTCACTTTACTAGGACTTGGTGTTAAAACTTAGAACCACATACCTATGTTTCTGTTAGGTAAAACCCAGATTTCATCAGAATGGGCCAGCTTTTCCTTTGATGGCAGATTTCTGCCTAAGTAACCAGTGCAGGATCCTACTTTGCATAGACTTGTTGTATCTATGTATCTATGAGATGCTTTGTCCTACAAATAAAATGTCACTCTCAACAGATCCTGTCAGAAGTGCATGACTCATGGGTGGTCATGATAATCCAATCACATGGGTAAGGTCAATTGTGTCATGATTCTTACTGCAAAGTAACAATTTTCCCCTTCTTTAGACACTATTCTTTAGAAATAAATTACAGTCCCTTGACCATTTAAAACTAAGGCGTGGAGTTTGCTATTTGGTTCCTTTGGAGAGCATATGCTATACATATATTATTTTGAATCTTTCTGTAAGAAAGATGTGTGCACTTGTTCACGTTATTTAGTCAGTTATTGACATTCATGACTACAAACCTATGGATGTGTTTACTTTATATCGTCACTGTCTTAGTTGGGGTTTGTATTCTTGCACAAAACATCATGACCAAAAACCAAATTGGGGAGGAAAGAGTTTATTCTGCTTACACTTCCACATTGCTGTTCATCACCAAACGAAGTCAGGACTGCAACTCAAGCAGGTCGGGAAGCAGGAGCTGATGCAGAGGCCATGGAAGGATGTTACTTACTGGCTTGCTTCCCCTGGCATGCTCAACTTGCTTTCTTATAGAACCCAGGACTATCAACACAGGGATGGCACCACCCACAATGGGCCCTCCCGTGCTTAATCACTAATTGAGAAAATGCCTTATAGCTGTATCTTATGGAAGTATTTTCTCGAGGGAGGCTCCTTTCTCTGTGATAACTCCAGCTTGTGTCAAGTTGACACACAAAACCAGTCAGTACAATTATCCAGTTCCAGAAGGTTCTGTTTAACCCATATCCTCCCCAAATTGTAGCCATTACAATATTTTTGTCCCTTATTCTGAGGTGGTTCCTGAGCCATGCAGGTAAAGAGGTATAATACAGATGTCCCATTTATGACTGAGCACGCCATAAACATGTTATCTCTGCATTTTGACTGCCAATTCTCCATTATTAATTCTGGGATCTCTCTCATATTAGGTCAGTATTCTTTTGTTTTGGAGATAGGAATAGGCATAAATAAGTGAGCTTTGAGAAATAAACAAATAGGTGTGCTTTTATTTTGAGAAGCACAAATACCACAATTCAGAATTGACCTTATTTTACCAAAAGTTTTCAGGGAAAATAAAATTTTTATTCATTTATCAGTACTGCTATTCCCAAGCAGCAGAGAAGCTCAATTCAGAACCTCACCTCCTAACTCAACCTCCCAACTCACTAAATCTCAGCATTATCCATTTCATATACCTGGAAGTCATCTTTGATAATCTCTCTCTGTCTCTGTCTCTGTCTCTGTCTCTGTCTCTCTCTCTCTGTCTCTCTCTCTGTCTCTCTCTCTCTCTTTCTCTTTCTCTCTCCCCATCTGTCTCTATCTCTATCTCATACACACACAAACACACAGAGACACACAGACACACAGACACACACACACACATCTCCTCCAGCCATTCAAAAATCAGGTGTTGAAGTTATAATCATCTATCAGCATCACATAAGCAATTTTCCCCTCCCTTAATCTTATTTCAAAACACCATCCATCTGCTGCATCCCTCAGGCGGAAACCTCAGGTAAAAACAAATGAATATAATTTTGATTTTTGCCATTTATTGCAGGTACAACATTGGTAAAAACTTGTATCATTCAGCTAGAACTTGAGTTTTGTGATGCCTCGCATTCATACTTGAGAATTAATCACCAATGTAGAATGTATCAGGCATGAGTGAATATATATATATATATATATATATATATATATATATATATATATATATGCAAAAGTAAATCCTTTATGAATGAGTTGGTTCCTGTATTCATTGTTTTCCTCATTACTGTGAGAAAATACCTAGCAATAGCAACTTAAAGAAGAACGGCTTCACTTTGGCTTATGGTTAGATGGTACAGTCCATCCTGGTTGGGACAGGGCAGCAGGACTGTTGATTATCTGGCCACATCCCAGCCCTAATTAGGAGGCTGAGAGAGATGAAAACTGATGGTCAGCTTATTTTCTCCTTTTCATTCACTCCAAGCATCCAGTCTATTCAGCAGTATACTCATATTCAAGGTAGCTGTTCCCATTTCATTAAACCTCTTTGAAAACACCTTCATAGACACCGGATGTGTGCCTTCTAAATCCTAGCAAGCTGACAGTCACAAGCACCCCCTTATCAATTTAACACCTAAGCATATTACTTTAAAATTGTTACATTCAACCCTTAGTCACGAAAGTTTTATGTTCATTTCATAATGAAAAATGCATTCTGGCCAACTTCAAAAGCATCATTATTTCAAAAGTTTCAACAGTAATTCAAAAGATCAGCCTCTTTTGACACTTAAGACACATTCTTAACTGTGAGACCCTATCAGATCAAATTACAAGTTATGTGTTTCCAACATACAATGTCACACAGAAAATATTCCAATGCAAAAGAGGTCAGAACAGTAACAAGGAAATATACCAAAGCGAAATTGAAGCCATTAGAGCAAACACTAATCCCCACATTTCTATATTCAGCATCTGGGGATTTTAATTACATTATCTGAGTTCCAGTGGGCTTGAGTAGACTTGACTCTTAAATTCTTCCAGCTACCAATACGTGTAACCTCTCTCTGGTTGGCTGTACTTACTACATGAAGCTTTTCTTCTGCAAACAACCAACAAGTCCAAGAATGTTCCACATCCTATTGTACCTTTAGGCTATGTCTTTTGTTAGCTTCCGCTCATGAATAATTATTTAATCTTTGGTATTTTAATTAAGATATAATAGTAGTGCATATTTATGATGTATGATGTGACTAGTGCATATTTACCATGTCTGGTGTGATAACTTAATGTGTGTATGCAATGACTTCTGAATAATTAGCATTTTCACCTCCTTAAATATCTATCATTTCTACAAAATTAAATTATTCAAATTCATTCCTCTAGTTCCTTATGAAATATGTAATAAATTGTTATAAACTATGATCATTCTAATGGGCTATAAATGCCACTATCCTTGACATCCAATCTTGCTCTCTCCCCCTGCACTTCTTAGGCCCATGATCACTATTCCTTCTTTGATAACATTAACATCCAGATACAGATGAAAACATGCCACATTTGTCTTTATATATGTGGTTTCTTTCACGTAACAGAATGTTCTGCTGTCCTGTATATGCATTTTACTATCATTTTCAAGTTTTCCTTCATGAAAATTTTACAAGTAGTAAGAATACCAGTAGTTACATAGTTGATTCTTCAATGTCTTTTTCACATTCTCAAATATAAATTTGAATAAAAGTGAATGTTATTCAAGGACAAAGAAATTACTAAATCTCTTCTGAAGCACTAATATTAGCTTTATATTTGAATTATCTATCTGTGTACTAAGGCCATGCAGAATGGTTCCTTGATTATCCTAAGCCCTAATGACATTTAACACAGAAATCCATAACTGGTCAAGGGGCAGAGACTAAGTGGCTGTGAAATTCTCATGCCAGGTGACTTTTCTAAGCACGGGAGCAGACCTTCTGTAGAGCTAGAAGAAGCTCACTGACAGTTCTTGGGAGGCTGGCAGAGGTGTAAAGACTTCTCCTCCGGCATCTTGAAGAGTAGGAAGAGTGGACAATGGGAGTGTAAAGCCCCAATCTGGGATTACTGCATGTGCAGTAAGAGAGCACAGTCCACATGGTCCTCAGACAAGTCACAGGTGTCAGCAGAATTGGGACTGGAGTCCCCAATCTTATGGAGAGGAAGGGCTGGTCAGTAGGAGAAGAAAGTGAGTTTCTCAGGCAGGTCATGGATGGAGTTAGTGATGTGAATTTGGAGCCCTTCCCTGGAGAGTGAGGTCTATGGGATGGCAACAGGGGCAGATGGGGTTAGCTAAGTGAATCTTGGTTCGCTATCTGAAGAGGAGGAAGCAGAGAGAAAGTGGGGAATGTTAGCACTCACGTAGCCCTTCTAGGGGCTGGCATAAACATGAGCCTCTTCCTGGAAAGAGGGACCAAAGTGTACCTGGAAGGTAGACATGAAATACATAGTCCTTAGGCAGGCCACAGAGATGGGTGGAGATGTCAATATGAATGTGGGATCCTTAATTGGAGAGAGATGGTCTTTAGATAGGGCCCAAGTATGAGTCCCTGTGTAAATCTTTACAATATGCTGGCTTGCTTGCTTTGTTTGTTTGTTTGTTTGTTTGTTTTTCAAGCGGGACAGGGTTTCTCTGCATATTTCTGGCTGTCCTGGAACTCACTCCGTAGACCAGGCTGGCCTCGAACTCAGAAATCCACCTGCCTCTGCCTCCCAAGTACTGGGATTAAAGGCGTCCGCCACCACTGCCCGGCTACAATATATTTTCTATTTTGAAAGTATCGGAGACCTCAGCTGGTCCAATTGTGTGCTTTTGCCTTGTAAAGTGTGCGTTCTTTAAGGATTTATTTTCCATTTGCTTATAACAAGTGACTTTTTATTCTTAGGGTCTTTAAGAACTCTTCTGGAACTTGCTAATATTGTGGGTTCCCTTTAGCACCAAGCTCTGTCACTTGAAAGACTTTTGTATGGCAAAAGAAACCACATTTTGGTTTCAATATATTTATAACAGTGAATCTTAATTGTAAAAGATTTTCCTGGCTATGGAGACACTTGCTCTCCACCATTCCCAGCTTACAGCAATGAACATAGAGTGCTCTCAAGCTAGAAAACATAGCAATGAGGGGAGGTAGAAAGATAAACCCATGTCATTCTCAATGTGTTGCTTCTGGGCCTGCCATGCTAATAAAGACAAATCCTCTGAAAAGGAAGCAGAAAACAATGGAGATGCTTAAGGAATATCATCTAATGTTTGTTGTTGTTGTTGTTGTTTTATTAAGGCAGAGGGGCTAGAGGAGAAGGGCAAAGTTTAACAGAGCCAAATACTAGACTAAGCTGGTGTTCCTTCATCCTTCCGTAATTCTAGCTTCAGAAGACAGAAAGAAAGGATTCCTGGAGCAAATGGCCTAGCCAGGTTTTAGTTTAACTGACAGACACAGCCAAAACAATAACATAAAAGAGTGGCCAAAAAAGATTCCTCGTATCAGTTTTAGAGTTGTACAGGTGCATGCACCTCAGGCATATGCAAGCACACATAATGAACATGCACCATACACGTCAACGAGAAAAGAAAAATATTACTTTTAAAAAATGATAAACATGTGAGAAGCAACCTTTCCTCTGAGTGGATGCCTAGAACTCATGATATTTACCTGCTAATAAGGAGAGGTACATGGTGTATTTCACAACCTTTCTCAGACAAACATTGTAGCTACAAGACACATTTAGACTCTGTAGCGTAGCTTCTCATTACAAAAAAAATTGACAACGTGGGTGGGGCAAGGCAAAGTAATCATAATGCCAGATGGAGCATCTTCCCAGTTTTCTGTTCGAAAGGAGTAAAATAAATTTCTGTCAGAAATCTCAGATATCAGGCTCTTTGGCTGTTATGGACGGTGACCCTGTGAATTGCTTTTAGGGGATTCCCCTTACATAGATCTTATCAGGCAACTCATCTTCATTGAGGCCAGCTTCTATTCAACAGCTTTCAGTCAGTCACCTTAGCTCTCCATTCTAAAAGAAGGCACTGGTTTTCCTAAAAACAACCAGCTGCTGTTGTTGTAGCTTGTGTTTTGATCTTAGCCATTCAGACTTGAGTAATAAGACATCGCAAAATACTTTTAATTTGCATTTCACCTATGCCTAAGGGTGTGGAACATTTAAAAAATGTTTCTTAGCTATTTGTTCTTCCTAAGAACTCTGTTTAGTTCCATGCCCCAGTTCTTAATTAATTAGGCTGTTTGATTTCTTGTTTAGTTTTTTGAGTTCTTTGTATATTAGAGGTATCAACTCTGTGTCAGTTGGTTAGTTGATGAAGATTGTTTTCCCATTCTGTGGTTGTTTCTTCACATAAATGATGGTGTCCTTTGCTGCAGAGAAGATTTTAGTTTCATAAGGTTCTACTTGTCAATTGTTGGTCTTAATACCTGTGCTATTTGGGTCCCGTTTAGAAATTTTTTCCTGTGCCTATATATAAAAACATATTTCCTACTTTCTCCTTAAATAGACCCAGGTTATCAGATTTTATCTTGAGAGATTCATTTGGGGTCGGCTTTTATGCATGGTGAGGGAGAGAGAATGATCTAGTTTTCTTTTTCTACATAGAACTATCCAGTTTGACTATCACCATCTCTTGAAGATGCAATTCTTTCTCCCATGTGTATTATTGGCTCTTTGTCAAAAGTAATGTGATTCTAAGACTGTGAGTTTATATCCAGGTCCTCAATTCTCTTTCAGTGTTCAGTGAGTCTTCTTTTGTAGCTGTACTATGCTGTTTTTATTAACTTCACTCTAAGATATAATTTGAAATCTGAGATGATGATACCTCTAGCAAGGTTTCCTTTATTGTTCAAGATTTTTGTAACTATTCTGCATCTTTTGTGTTTTCACATGAAAATTAAATTGTTTAATTTCTGTGAATACTTGCTTGGAATTTTGAAAGGAATTGCATTTAATCTATAGATAATTTTTCAAAATAATAATCCTACAAAAATTATGAGCATTGAAGATATTTTCATCTTTTGGTATTTTCTTTGGCACTCAGCTTTTTATTGTATAAACCATTGGATTCCTTGGTAAAAATTATTCCTGTATATTTTTTGAGGCTCTTGTGAATGGGATGTTTTTCCTGATTTCTTTCTCAATATATTTGTCATGTTTGTAGTAAAGTCTTTACAGTCTTTTATAGGGAGAATTATGTGATCTGAAAATGAAGATACTTTGATTTCTTTTTTCCTATTGTGGTGGTTTGAGTGAAAATACTCTTATAGGCTCATAGGAAGCGACAATATTAGAAGGTATGGCCTTATTGGAGTATATGTGGGCTTGTTGGAAAAACTGTGTCACTGGGGATGGACTTTGAGGTTTCAAATGCTCAAGCCAGGCCCAGTGTGTCTCTCTCTTCCTGCTGTCAGCCAATTCAAATGTAGAATTCTTGACTCCTTCTCCAGCACCATATCTGCCTGTGAGCCACCATACGTCCTGCTATGATGACAATGATCTACATTGCTGAACTGTAAGCCAGCCCCAATTAAATGTTTTCCTTTCTAAGAGTTGCTGTGATCCTAGTGCCTCTTCATAGAGATAAAACCCTAACTAAGACACCTACTGTCATACTCTCTATCTTCTTCACATGTGGTATTGCTTTAACACTACAAATATTACATTAAAAAGGAGTAAAGAGTATTGATACCCTTGTCTTGTTCCAAATTTTGATGGAAATTCTTTGAGTATTTCTCCGTTCAGCATTACATTGGCTTTGTGATTTTTTTTTTAATACTGGCTTTATCGTGATCAATATGTTCCTTGTATGTCTAGACTCTCTAGACAGTTTATCATAAAGGAATGATTGATGTTGTCAAAGGTGACTAATATGAAGATGATGTTGTGGTTTCTGTCTTTGAGACTATTTATAAAGCAGATTCATTTATTGATTTATGGATGCTGAAATATTTCTGCACTTCCAGGTTAACTTCACTTAAAATTGTTGCATAGTTTTTTAATATGGTTCTTAATTTAGTTTACAAGCATTTTACTGAGAAGTTTTGTATTTGTTTTCATCCAAGAGAGTGAATTATAGTTTACCTTTACTATGGGTTCTTACTTGACTTTGGTATCAGAGTAATACTGAATTCTCAAAAAATAATTTAGAAATGTTCTTTCTATCTCTTTTCATATTTTAGGAGACTCATTAGAGTAATGTTTGAGTTAGTTCTTCTTAGAAAGTCTGATAGAATTCTATGGTGAGTGTATCTGGCCCTGGTTTGTCTGTTTGTTTTGTTTTGTTTTGTTTTGTTTTGTTTTGTTTTGTTTTGTTTTGTTAGTTGAGAAATGTTTACTTATTGCCTCTATTTATTTGGTACTTCTGAGTCTGTTAAAATTATTCCTTTTATCTTGATTTGATTTTAACTGGAAATATACATCTAGAAATTTATCCATTTCTTTTAGATTGTTAAGTTTTATAGAATAGTAGAATATAGGTTTTTAAAATATGTCCTTATGATTCTCTGAGTATCTCTGTGCTTGTTGAAATATATCTGTTTTTTACCTCTAGTTTAATTATTTTGGACCTTTTCTCTTTCTTTGTTTAATTAGTATAAAAGTTTGTCTGTCTTGCTAATCCTCTCAAAGAACTAACAAAATTTTACTGATTCTTTTGATATCTTCAATTCTATTTAATTCATTTCGGTCCTGATCTCATTTATTAGATTCCATCTACTGTTTTAAGTATTGCTTGTTCTTGTTTATTCAAGGTATTCATGTGTATTAAGTTCTTAATTTGAGACCTCTGGGTTTTTTGTTGTTGTTTTGGTTTTTTGTTTTTTGATTTATGCACTTAGTGCTGTAAACTCTTAGGACTGCCTTCATCATGTCCATAGATTGTGATATGTTGTGTTCTCATCTTAAATTCTAGGAAGGTTTAATTTTCTTATTTTCTTGATTCAATTATCATTCAGTAGTATCCTTTTTACTTTGTGTATTTTCTAGTTTCCATGGCTGATGATGGCCAGCTTTATTTCACTGTAGTCACATATAATGCAAGATGAAATGTCAATTTTCCTATATTTTTTGAGACTTACTTTATGTCCTCGTGCCTGATCAACATTGAATGAAGTCACATGGGCTGCTGAAAAGGCTGTATCACTTACTGTTTGGGTGGAAAGGTCTGCAGATGTCTATTAGGCCCATTTGATTATCTCTAGAGTTTCTCTGTTTAATTTTTTGTTTTTATTTGTTTTCTAGACAGTTTACCTCATGGTAATAGTGTGGCCCTGAAGTCAATCGGTAAGTTAAAGTATAATAGTATTTATTTCTTCTATGAAATTGATTGCCCTTGTGTTTCATACATATTTGTCTAGAACTGTACTATTTAGCAGATTTAACCTTAATGAGTATTTAATCTTAATGAAGTGTCTGTTACTGCTGACTAGTTTTAGATTGTAGTTAAATATTAGAACACCTGCACCTTCTTGTCTTTAATTTCATTTGCTTATACTTTTTCCATCCCAAGTTGCTTTATCTATTATTGGTGGGGAAGAGTGTTTCTTAGAGGCAGCAAAAAGATGGATTCTGTTTTCTGATCCAATCTGTTCATCTGTATATCTTTATTAATGAACAGAAATCACAAATGCTAAAAGTAATTATCAAGTAATGTATTAATTCCTGTAATTTTATATCTCTTTTGATTAACTGTTTTATAATTGTGAATTTATTCTATGTGTCATCTGAGGTGCTTATCCGTCTCCTAAAACCTAAGTACTTCTTCCAGTATTCTCAGTAGAACTATATTAGTGCTCATACATTCCTTTACTCTGTTGTTTTCATGGAAATTTATTCTTTCTCTTTTGATTGTAACTGAAAGTTTGATGGATACATTACTCTGGACCAGTATCTATGGACTGTGGGGTAAAATTTTGATGAGCCTGCTTTCATACGTGACTTGGTTCTTCTGTTTTACAGCTTTCAATATCCTCCCTTTGTGCAAAATATTTAATAATTTGGCTATTACATATTTTAAGACATTTGTTTTCTGATCTTGTCTATTTTGTTTTTCTATATAAAAAAACCAGCCATATTTTTCCTTAGATTGGGAAAGTTTTATTCTATAAATTTGTTGAAAATATTTTCTGTGCCTTTAACTTGGATTTCTTCTTTTACACTTATGACTATAGGTTTTGTATTTTACATAGTTCCAAAGTTCTAACATGTTCTGTCTCTGAGATTTTGGTTTTGTTTAGTTAGGGTGTGTTGTGGGGGGGTGTTTTATTATTATTACTGTTTTTCCTCTTTTTCTTAACTGATTGATCCAATTTTTCTACCTTGTCTTCAAGTCATCATATGTTCTCTTTCATTTTTGGTCCATTTTATTGGTAAGGCTTTCCATTGAGTTTTTTTTATTGAGTTTTTCTTTTTTTTTTTTTTTACTTCAGTTTGGCTTTTCTTCAGAAATTCTCTTGATTAAATTCTATTTTAGCATCTTAAATTGTTTTTGCTCAACTGTGTTTTCACAGTCTTCGTTCCAGCATTTATTCATATCTTCTTTGAGTTCCTTTAATATGTTTATAATTATCATTTGAAATCATTTTCTTTTGTTTCATCTAAGTGACTTTTGTTGTAAAATACTACTGTAGAGTCCTAACTTCTAGGGGAGACATATTGTCTAATCTATTCATTTAGTTTGTGTGTTTGATATGCTAACTGAGATTCAGAAGTTAGGTCAGTAGTAGTTTCTTGTTTTGGGGGGGTTGTTTGTTTTGTTTTTATTTTTTGGGTTTTTTGGAATGTTGGGGGAATGGGGTTTGGGGGCTTGTTTGTTTGTTTGTTTGTTTTTTATTTTGTTTGGGTTGGATTGGTTTCGTTTAGATGTCTATATCACCTTTGTTTAATGGCTGTCCAAATCTCTGTTTGCTGTTAGCTCAATTTAGCAGGTTACAGAGCAATTGAAAAGTGCTTTTGGCTCAATCTTGGGATGACTCAGTACTGACGTATGAATGAAGTACTGGAAGTAGACCCATTTCATCTGGGGCTAGGTTCCACCATTAAGCACTAGTGCTCATCTTCTGTAGAGTTAGAAGATTCTCCCTGTATATCTTCAGAAGTCTGTGGAGGAGGGGCTCAGAATATGTAGTCTTCAGGCAGAGGCAGGGTAGGGATCCCTTACTGAGAGTAGCAAATGGGGCCAGCCATAACATTTTTAAGCAAGTGTTAGCAAAACTTTTTCAGAAAAAAACTCTTGTTTCCAGAAAAGTCAACCAGACATATAATTGGCTCTGCAATCTTTTCCTCTGACTGTCTCCATGACCTGCACAGAAATTGCCAAGGTCTGGGTGCAGGCTCATCACATATGAGCACTAAAAGGCCTAGCAAATTCTTCCCTGAAGACTTTTATAAATATCTAAAGGCAAAAGCATCATCCAATTTCAATCTTGCTCAGTTAAACTTAGTTACGAATGAATACTGAGCTCTGAGTAGGTTAATTTTCCCCTGCCTGTTGGCAAGACATCCAGGATGCATGTGGTCCTAGTAGACATGAGAAGGCCACTGAGAAGTGCAGAAAGGATAGTGTGTGATAGTCCAGCCACATGCTTAGGAAGAATCATGTGCATAGAAAAGCATGTGGCTAACAGAACTAGCTTCACGTTGCATAACTCGGAAGATCTACACTGTTGATCCCATGGTTTGAGACAAAACATTAAAGCGCTTAACTAGAAATCTTTGACTACCAAATTGATGACTCATTTATAAAATAGGTCAATCCATGCTATAAGACACTCAATTGCTTAATACATACCTGTTCTAATGCTATCAAGAGACAAGCAAAAACCTCAAGATTTGACCTAGAGAGGTAAGCTAAATTATGGGTAGTTTTATTTGTATATGTTTTATTTTTCTAAATGTAAATTATTTGGCCAAGAATTTTACTTTGGATTCCGTTTAGGATAGTTTGGGTGTGTTGTTTTCTATTAATTCAATCCCAGAAGTTGGAATTCTTTTCCAGAGCCACTCCTGTTTCTGAAATTAGAGTGGCTTTCAACTCTTAGACACTCACCAAATTCAAAAGCGGGATGCCACCTGGTGGAAAACACTAGCATTTATTTTAATCACATGCTGTGTAAAAGTTAAACTTTTTTTTTTTTAAAGAAAATGATTTACTTTCTGTTGATGAGTAGAGTTATTTCTGTTGTATCAAAAAGAAATGTTTGTAACAAATACCATAGTTAACACTAAAGGAAATCTGTCTTTTCACAAGGATTATGAAGGTGAGAAGGGTAGTGGGCAGGCAATGGACCATAGCAAAGGCTGAGCAATGAACTCACCTGGCCTTACAGAGGAGGTAATTTTCGTGGTTTCTTTTAACTAACTTCACCGTTGTTCATCCAAATTAACTCCTTCTAGAACACAGAGCCGACTACACAAGTCTATATTCTATTAAGACATAGGAAGCAGGAGAAAAAGGAAAAAATGACAAACTCTTTATTATTACTCAGGGTTCCATTTTTTTATATTCCAAATCAATGTAATTGAATCTAGTTAAAGAGATGGAACAATTCTGTTTGAAACCCCTAAGTATCCTGTAAAAATGTTTGCAATGTTCTCTAATAGAGTGTTAGTCAAACTATAACTGCAAAGCTACTAAGTAAAATATTTCAGAAATTATTGTATGTTTTATATAGAATAAATGGAAGGGTAAATGGAAATCAAGAGGAAGACAAGCTGAGGAAAATGAGAAAATAAAAGATCATTAAAGATCTTTCCAGATAAGTAAAGTAAGAGAATGTAGAGGATGGGTGAGAAAGGAAGCAGGGAGAGGAAAGAAAGAAGGGAGAGGAAGGGAAAATCAGGAATAGGAAGGAAGGGAAGCAGGGAGAGGAAGAGAGGGAAGCAGGGAGAGGAAGGGAGGGAAGCAGGGAGAGGAAGGGAGGGAAGCAGGGAGAGGAAGAGAGGGAGGCAGGGAGAGGAAGGGAGGGAGGCAGGGAGAGGAAGGGAGGGAAGCAGGGAGAGGAAGGGAGGGAAGCAGGGTGAGATGGAGGTATCAACAGCTGCCTCATTTTTACTGCTGTTTAGAGTTCTCACAGGTAATATTCAAATCACTGTCAACATCTTAACAGAAAGAAACTTGAGAAACACTTCTATACTGACCAGCTCATGACTCAACCTCTCCACCTGAAAAATAAAGGTAATGATACAGCAGATAATGTCTGCAAACAAATGTTCATTTGTACTCAATGAGGCAATGTGTGTGGACTCATCAGTTATAGATTACCCCACATAATAACTAGCAAATGGTCGCTGAATTCTAAATCGCTCTCAATTATGACCACTTATATCTGTAACTAGCAGCTAACTATCTCCATTTATTTTATCACCTGGTACCTATTCATTACAATTGTAATTTGGTGTAAGAGTAAAAGCTTTTGTGATGGAATGAAAAAGAAGTCCATGGAGATTTTAGAGGATGTCAATAAATCATGAGAAAAGAAAATAGCAAGCTGACCCTCTTCAGACACAAATAGCAAAATAATCATACTTTACAAATCAGCGTATTCCAGTTTATCACTGCCAAGCAAAGCCATGCAGAAATATTGGTCCTTGATCACACTCATTTATTTCATCCAGCAGATGATACATGCCACTCAGATTGTGAGTACTGGGTCCTGGCTCTCTGATGATTCCTAATCATTTGTGTTCTACATTTGCAGGGTTTCACCAACATACTGAGCGATGCAATTTCATCTAAACGTTCTCCCTTCAAATAACATTTTCCTCTCCCAAGAAAACTAAGTATCCTGTTAAATAACGCTTTATGGATTTCAAGTGAAAACTCTGATTTTTATTTTATCGAAATATGTTACCAGATAAGTTTTCACTAGTAGTCAAACAGCATTGCTTAGAACCCTCTGACCTGCACTGGACCACAGCATTGCTTGGAACCATTCTGATCGCAGTGGACCACCACTCTTGCTTCACTCACCTGTCATCATCACATATTCACATGAATAGGTCGCTCCCCTAACAAAATGAATCAATTCGAGCCAAAGCAGAAGTATAAAGGCAGGTTTTGTTGAGAGACAAACCTCTCTTGGACTAGTTCACAGATCTCTCAGGTGAAGGTCAGTGAAGCCACCCATCCAGACTAAAACAAGCAGGGCGGGGGGGGGGGTGCGGGGGGACGGGAGGTTGGTTTGGTTTTTTGTTTTGTTTATTTTGTGTATTGTTTTGTTTTTCAACTTATTGACTTTACATCCCACTCACTGCCCCCCTCCCGGTTACCCCCTTCCAAAATTCTTCCTCGTATCTCCCCTCCCCTTCTCTGAGCGGGTGGGCCCCTCTGGGTATCCCCCCCCAACCCTGGCACATCAAGTCTCTGAGAGGATAGGGGCTTCTTCTCCCACTGAAGCCAGACAAAGCGGCACTGCTTGAAGAACATATCCCACAGACAGGCAACAGCTTTTGGAGTAGCCCCTGTTCCAGTTGTACAGGGCCCACAGGAAGACCAAGCTGCACATCTGCTACATATGTGCTGGCAGGCCTGGTCCAGCCTGTGTATGTTCTTCGGTTGGTGGTTCAATCTCTGAGGTTCCCAAGGGTCCAGATTAGTTGACTCTGATGGTCTTCCAGAGAGTTCCTATCTCTACCGGGCTGTAATAATTCCTCCTATTCTTCCATAAGAGTCTCCAAGCTCCATCCACTGTTTGGCTGTGGTGTCATATTCTGTCTTAGTCGGCTGCTAACTGGGATTGTGCCCATATGTGGTCAAAAACTAAGCCCCTGGGCAGGCAGTCTTGGGTAGGTTGCAGAAAAAAGGAGCGATGATATGTTAACCCTGAGTTTTCTCTGATGGGGTGGGTAAGTTTTTTCTATGTAGGAGAAGTTGGGGAAGGAGGGAAGAAGGGGTTTCCTAGCTTGTGCGGGAGATGGGGGATGAGCAGGGGTCCCAGCCTAACACACATATCTAAAAGGTTAATCATAGTACTAACAAAGTCAAAAATATCAAATGAGAATTTTATAGTAATGAAGGCCTGCATTGAATCTATGTGGACTAAAATTCATGTAAGCTAACATAAGTTTTTTTTCTTTTTTTTCTTTTTTTCTTTCTTTCTTTCTTTTTTCATTTTTTCTTCTTTTTTTCTTTTTTTCTCTTTTCCCAGGCTTATTTTGTATCTTTTTTTTTTTTGAGACAGGGTTTCTCTGTGTAGCCCTGGCTGTCCTGGAACTCACTCTGTAGACCAGGCTGGCCTCGAACTCAGAAATCCGCCTGCCTCTGCCTCCCAAGTGCTGGGATTAAAGGCGTGCGCCACCACCGCCTGGCATTTTGTATCATTTTAATTACATGCAAGTATTAAAATCAGGTCTAGGTTGAGGAACTAGCAATACAATAGATACAAATAGTCAAGGAACAAATACAAAGAACAGCTAAATAAGTGAAGAGAGTTTGACATCACAGAACATGAGGGGCAGACATTTAGAAGATGGGGGCCCTTTTTAAAAGTGAATTCCCCTCCAGAGCAAATGATTATTTCCTGTCTAACTCAGAAAGTGTTCTTACAGAAAAAAGAGTTACAGTCTATATATCCCTCCATATAATCTACAATTATTGAAGTCACAGGATCTGAATTTTATCTGCCATGAGAAAAATTCAACATGCAAAATCTTGATGCTTCCTCCAGTCTTCAGTAGGTTGTGAGTGGTTCAGAGTCCTAGGAGCCAGGGCTACTTGGGTGAGGATTGTCACTGCAGTAAGTTGAAGGAGCAATCTTTAAGTGCTTGTAAGGACACACTATATTTGTTTTCTCACCAGTTGTCATTTCTTGTTTCCTACTTACTAAAAAAAACTATAGAAGGGCTGGAGAGATGGCTCAGTGGTTAAGAGCACTGACTGCTCTTTCAGGGGTCCTGAGTTCAATTCCCAGTAACCACATGGTGGCTCACAACCATCTGTAATGAGATCCGATGCCCTCTTCTGGTGCATCTGAACACAGTGACAGTGTACTCATACATAAATAAATAAATGTTAAAAAAAAAACTATAGAAAATAAAATGATGGCCTTATAAGTCTTCTGAACTCCAAAGATGCCGAGGTATTTTTTATAAAAGGACAATTCTAAGTAATTTCTGACCAATGATGCATTTACTCCATTACAATTGAAAGAGAAGAGTAGTCAGAAACTCACTGAGTATTATTCCACTGTAAAAACACCTTGGAAACTTGAGATCTTAGATGACTTACAAAGTTTTAGCATAGCAAGTAGTTTCATAGGCAGCTCTTGTTCTCAAATTACTCAATCAAATTGTAACTATATAAAGTCACACAGTATTTCCCATAAAACATATACTAGTTAAATAGTTCTACTTTGACAACACTAAAACGTTAATGACTCAAAAAGTATATATTAAGAGGTTTTTAAATTTAGGAATTTTGATTACATACAATTTCAAAAAGTAAAACTCATTTAATACTTGCTAGAAAAGATAAATTTTTCGAGAGATATTTCAAAAATGTCTTTTAGGAAGCTGTAGTTATTGCCCAGAGAAAAATTAGAAGAAAAGTAAGATACCATGGAACAAGAAAGGTGTGAGCAAGGGAAGCAAAATAAGAGGAAGAAGGAGGATAAAGGAAGAAGAGTTAACTGGACCAATTTACCTTGTTTGTTTTATATATAAATCAATAATCCTAATTGTTTTCTTGTGCAAGAGTCCTTAGAACACATTTATACTCATGATTAAAGGTGCTTAAAGTTGCTTTTGATTCCAGTATTGTGAAAATTCTACCAGAGAATTAGCATAGTCTGTAATTGTTTTACATTTAACTGATGCGTGATAACTGCACACACAGAGTATGGTGTGATTTTCCTTACATGTGTACAATGTGTAGTTATCAATCTTCACAATTAACATGCATCGCCCCAAGCATGTGTCATTTCTTTATGTTGGGAAGACTCAAAATCTTCTCTTGTACATATTTGAAATGTACAATAAATAATTGTTAAGGATTGACATCTTACCTTTCTATGAAATACCAAATTGTCCTTTTCATATCGATTATTTTATCTATTCCTTTTAAAGCACTGTGTGCCAAAGAGACCAGGTTAAGCCAACTACAGGTTGTGGAGAAAAAAAATAAGTTATGTGTTAAAGTGACCAAAACGATTATATTTTCATCACAGACACTTTCTTAGAAAATGGTCACATTGGCCTTCATAAATCTAAACAAACTCAGGATAAACTCAGCATCAAAGACAGTCTTAAAAAACGAAAAGAAAATCTTTCATTAAGATTAATGAAAACAGGAGACAACAGAAGTGGGAAAGACCAAGAGGATGCCCTGTAGTTTCCAGGACCTTTGCTTGGCCTGGGCTGTCTTGTTTGTAGCAGATGCCATGGCTCCATGAAGCATTCTGTGCTTCCCCAGATCCATCTGAGGAAATGAAAGGCCCTACCCAAGCGCCTCTGAGGACAGCCTACCCATGTGCCTCTGAGGACAGCCTACCCATGTGCCTCTGAGGACAGCCTACCCATGCGCCTCTGAGGACAGCCTACCCATGCGCCTCTGAGGACAGCCTACCCATGCGCCTCTGAGGACAGCCTACCCATGCGCCTCTGAGGACAGGCCGAATCACCACTTAGAGCAGCTTAAAGGCTCTCGGTCTGGAAACCATCCTTTTTGAAGATTATTGGTCATCTCTTTTTTTTTAATTTATTTTTTTCAAATCGTAATTCATTCACACAGGGGTTATGAACACAGAAAGGCAGGATGTGGGGAAGGGAATGACACTGGAGTGTGGGTGTTCAGGGGGAATACAGATATCTTCAGAACCGGGTATCGTCTGGGTGAAGGTTCAGGGGACAGATCACTATGACTCTGCCTATGACTCGCTTGTCCTTATCTAAGTTGGTATTGTCTGCCCAAGCTACCTATTTACAAGGTCTATGACTACTCAGGCTGGTAAGTTTCCACAAAAGCTGCCTGTTTACATTAGCTTATAGCCATCTGTTTCAATGATTTTCCACTGAGACCCAAGACTTGGTGTTAGTATACATGTATGACAGGCCTATTGCTGACTTTAGGCCTATGGCTGATTTTAGGCCTTCAGTGTGTAAGCAGGGCTGCCTCTGACATCTCCTCCCTTCTCTAAATATAGAAGGGCTGTGGGAATTCTAATCTTTCGAAGGTGGGGATAGAGGCCTGACCTCCAGTAATTGAAGGGGACCTTGTAATGGCTCCAGACCCCCTGTCGTTGTCCAGTGAGGCATGAGGGCCATTCCCATCCCGATGTCTTTTTCCTGGAGAGGGGATAGTTTTGACATCAACCCCTATGGAGTCAGGCTTGTCCCTCAGGGAACCCAGAGAGATATTTTTATCTTTTATTTATATTCCCTTGCGGTGCTTAGCCTCGCAGCCTAAGCAAGAATTCAGATCGCCTGACAGAGGGGGTTCTGGGTGGCCCCTCTCTGCTTGGTCTAGGGGCAGAAGTCCCCCCTTTTAAGTTGGGTGGAGATGGGTTTTGGAGACACCCTGTATAAAGTAACAACCTCATCTTGAGTCTCATGGTACTCCATAGCTAACTTATGATAATGTATCTGAGTAGGTTTTGCTACCAAATTATTTATCTGTTGTATCACAGAGTTAGTCCGCCTATTTGAGGGCCAGGGACCAGCAGAAAAAAGCAAAAAGAACCCAAATAATGGTTCCAAGATGGGAGGAAGTAGGGTTGACAACCTTGGAGAGGCTGAAAACCAATTCTTGTACCAGCATTCATCTGTCTCTTTCTCTCTCTGATTTTTCTCAGGGCCTTCACTGACCTATTTCATGCTCTTTTTAACCCTCCTTGTCTTGTCTATGTAAAGGCAACATTCTTCTTTAAGGGCTGTACACAATCAAGAGTAGTACACAGCCTTTTCTATTGTGATAGAGTAAATTGAGTCCCATAAGGATCTTTGTGATTTTAGGAGGTCTCTTCAGACAGTGAAACGAGAGATTTCTTCAGATTAGTGATGTCAATCTCCAGCTGTTTGATGTTCTTGTCAGTGACCCTTCAAACGTCTGAGTAGTATAATTTCGGAGGCCAGCTTCTGGATTAGAACTTCTAAAAGCAGACATCACGGGTGATTCATTTTTACCTGGAAAGGAAAAAGAAGGGAATACTCAGGGAGATTTCTCTTCCCTGGATGTAAATTGTTATTCATCTTAATTATGGTTGGGTTCTGGCTCTGTGGGGGTATCTATTTATTTCATTAATCTTTTTGGTAGCTGGTTAGCTGTGCCTTCTGTGGTATCAAACAGGTATATCAATCATCTCATTTTTGCAAACTCATTTTGTAAAGATTATTTGTATTACTTCCTTTATTTTTTGAAGACTATATTATATCATTTCTCTCTTCTCTTTCTCCAAACCCTCATATACATCTCCTTGCTCTCTTTCAAATTTAAGTCCTCTTTTTTCATCAATATAAGTTTCTAAATACATAAATGCAACCCTCTAAATATATATAATGTTAACTTGTATGTTTTCACATACAAAACTACAGGCAACTAAGGAATGCAAGAACAGGAAAATAGTCTTCTCCAAGGAAGAACACACCAACTGGTTATCCAATACCAAATGGTCAAGCTCCATGTTAAGTGGTATCCCACAGAGGGTCAGCTTTTTTCCAGGAAGAATTGGGAATCTAATTTTTTTTTAAAGAAATCCCATAAAGTTTTTCCATGCAGTATTCATGAAGGCTGTGACATTCTGGAATCAGCTCTTGAAATTTCTTGTCCTTGATCTAATATAAAGAAAAATGGTGGATACAATCATTCTTACAGGACTCTCTAAATGCCTCTAAATGATCACCTTTCTTTGTAAAGGATTGGTAACAAAATAAGCCTGATGCTGCCATCATCAGCAATTGTATGCTGTTATTGGACAGCAAATGGGTTAAATCTTAGTATGTGCAACAAACAGTTGTATAAAGCTTTTCCCACTAATCTTTTACTCCCCTGCTCACCTGGTAAGTACATGGGTTTTGGGGTGTGTGTGTGTGTGTGTGTGTGTGTGTGTGTGTGTGGTTTTTTCCCTTTATTTATTCTTCTCTTATACAATACTTTCCATTTGCTGCCTCCTCTCCCTCCACTATTCCCAGTATACTTTAATGAACGTTTCCTAATTATAGTTAGTAAGTTTAGCCAGAAATCTCATACACTATTAATTCTTTACACACGGTAAATGCCATTGAAAGTCATGCAGGCACAATGCTATCTGCTTCCTCGTGCATGACAGATACTCAAGTATCTTTCAAATGACACACTTGCACAGCTTTCTGCCTTGTGAACTAAAACAGCTAAGGCACTGTCTGAACAAGAAAAAGGGTAACTAAATCCAAAGTCTTATTTTCTTTCCTTAGCATTTCTCCTCTTCCTGCTCACCCTCCCAAATTGCAAGCTCTTTACCATTTCCCAAGCCTATGCTGATTCCAACCAACTGAACTGTCAACATCCTAACTTAAAATCTAGGAAAGAGGAAAGGAGGAAGGAATGTAGTCAGTGAGCCTTGCTCAAGAGAGAAGCAAGGGCTCTCGCCATGAATCAGCAGATAAATCCCAAATGCCACCCTGTCGGCCAACTCCACAAGCCAGAGGAGATTATAAAGTTTCCAAATTCAATCCAGGGACAGACTGAAATTTGGACTGGCAAGTACATAAGTGAATTATTATAGTTATTACATGAGTCCAAATTCTACCTGGAAGACCAAGTTGAAACAGAATTTTCACCAGTTAAGGAGTTTGCTACTCATGGTTTTTTTGAATTCTAAATTCAAATAATTGTAGGTTATTTGGCTTTCACAGAGTTGAATGTCCTATTTAAAATAAGTGTGTCAGAAAACACTAAAAGAAAAACACATGATCATATCCTTAGATGCAGAGTAGGCTTTGGCAAAATCTAGCATCCCTTTATAGTAAAAGAACTGGAGAGTTTAGGAGTAAAACAGGCATATCTCAACATAATAAAGGTGATTTAAAGAGCCTACATCATCATAAATGGAAAGAAATTCAAAGCATATTCACTAAAATCAGGAACAAGAAAAGGATGTCCACTCTCTCTATGCCTATTCAATATAGCACTTGAAGTCTTAGGCAGAGCAATAAGACCACTTAATAATAAGATCAAGAGAATGAAAGTAGGAAGGGAGTCAAGTTATCTTTATTTGTAGACATATGATTTTATATTAACCAGGAAATTTCTACAGCTGATAAACACTGTCAGCAAAGGTATAAGGATACAAAAGTAACACACACAAAAAAATCATTAGCTTTCCTAGTATACACATGATAGGCTAAAAAGGAAATCATAAAAACAGTGTCTTTCAAAATAACCTCAAGTGTGTGTGTGTGTGTGTGTGTGTCTGTGTCTGTGTCTGTGTCTGTGTCTGTGTCTGTGTCTGTGTCTGTGTGTCTGTGTGGATAACTATAACCAAGCAAATGAAAAGCTTTTATAATAAAACTTGATGACATTTAAGAAAGAAACTGAAGAAGACACCAAAAGATGAAAATACCTCCCATGCTTGTGAATCAGTGGGATTAATGTTGTAAAAATGTCCACACTTCTAAAAGCAAGCAATCTATAGATTCAGAGCAATACCCATTTAAAAATTCAATTTAGTTCTTCACAGAAACCGAAAAGGCAACTTTAAATTTTAAATTTAAATTTTATATAGGAACACACACACACACACACACACACATGCACACACATCAAAAACCAATCAACTTACAAACAAACAAAACACCAGGTTAGCTAAAACAAATTTGAATAATAAAAGAACTGCTGGTGGTCTCACAATCCCAGATTTATATCGTATTACATAATTTTAATATAAAACAGAATAAAATTGGTATAAAAATAGATACACTGATCAACGAACTAGAACCAAAGTCCTGGATATAATTCCACATACCAACAGACAACTGATTTTTAACAAAGCCAAAAAATTCACACTACGGAAGAGACAGCATCTGCAACCAATGATGCTGATCAAACTGGATAGCTTCATGTAAAAGAATGCAAAATGATCCATATTTATCACCCTGCACAAAACTCAACTCCAAATGTATCAAGTAGCCCTATTTTTAAGTCTTTTAGATCATCAGTTTTTAAATTCTGTTGATGATGATTTCCAGTACTTTTCATTACCTCTTATCGTCTCTTTTTGCCATTTTAATGTTCAAAATACAATTATAAACATCTGACCTTGTAATCCTCCCAATAACCTCATCCAGGGTGCCATGAACCACTATGCTCCTCTGTGACAATGAGGAATGCATCCTGAAGAAAATGAAATGAAAGCCTGAGAGAAGGGAACAAATACCCTTCGAGGACTTAGTATATTCTCGGGACTCTACAGAGCACTTTGTAAGCAAGTCATCTCACACAGTGAATGAAGACAGATGCTACATAACATCCTGGATATAAAAGAGGAAACAACGGTTTCCCCGTGGCTCAGGAGCCAGAGTAGGATTCGGGTTTGTCTGCTTCCATTTTTCAGCAATTACTTACTGAGTGCCTTTGACCTTGTGCCAAGCACTGTGTTAGCTACTGCTCTTGAAAGATCGGGAAGTATAAAAATGAATAAAACAGAACTTGGCTTCAGAGAGTATCTTATTCTTGTGTTTAGTAGAGAGATTCTGCTTCTGTGGATTGTATTCATCCACAGGCCTGTGCATGTGAACACTGGGATGGGAACCAGAGTCCATTCCAACTGCTCTTAGGAGACTCAGATTTTAGGAAGAGGGCAGGAAGGATGAGTGGGTGCAGTCGAAAACTCCATACAAGTACTGACCATGGAAGAGACTTGGTGTTAAGAAAACAGAAGGAATGAGCAGATGGGATGAGTGTTGCAAAATTAATTACCTTTCTTTTAGGAGAAGAGACTTGGAATTTTTCTAAAGAATTGCTTTCCCTCATCATTCTCTTCATCTCTGATAAGTAGTCTTAATTCCCCCAAATAGCTTTCGTTAGAGTTTATCTCTGGAAAATGTTACATTCTAAAAATTCCAACAATTAATGTTGTCCCATCAAAACTATGAAGGCCTTTTAAATAGCCTGCTCATGATTTATAATGCCTTCTATCTGGAAAAGTAAAAAGTGAAGTATTTGCACAGTAGCTGCTTTCCTCTTCATGTGGTTTGAATCAAACTAATCCCACTTTTGGATGAAAGTTATCATGGATTTGATGTTTATGATACACAATGGTATTTACTAGGTATTACAAAACTGCATTCATCTCTGCTTTTGGCTCTTCCTGCTCCTTTGAAATCAAAATAATATAAAAGCATTTCTGCCTATGATGGAGAGAATTATGATAAACCAATAGAGAGATAAGTAATTTCTGAATGGTATCAGTCATTTCCTGCAAAGGCTGATCTCAACAGATGACTGTCAATCAAAGCTGCTGTGATATTCTCTTCCAGGGTGAACCTGAGACTGCACAGAACATCCTGTGTGCCTGGAGAAGAAGCTCTCAACTTCTGCCTGCCAGGACTCATTCTTTCTCCATCAGTGCAGCTTCCTGGGCTTGTTTATGAACAATCATGAGCCTGACCCACCCCCAGCACTCTCAACGAGTGGCTTTATTCAGTACAAAATGACAGTAACTGATGATTATTCACTAATGTTAGAGTAAAACTTTAATATGCATAGAAACAGTGTTAGGTATGCACATAGTGTCCCATGTTGTCTTCAATCATACATTGATAGCTGTTGATATAGATCGTAGTACTCTATGTTTGAACATGAAGCATTATGGCTTACAACCAAAGTAAATACTTTAGAAAGAAAGATAATGCAATAATTCTTTCCTAAAATATTGAGCTCATTATTTATTGGTTGTGGTGAAGGCATGAAGCCAGGAAAAAAGATTTGTCACCATCCCACTTGGGACCTCAGATAAATGTGATCAGAGCTGAGATGCAGCCCAGGCTGGACATGATCTCAGCTGTTCTTGTTCTTCTTTTTGTTTTCTCTGCCTATTACACTCCCCTTATTCTTCTGTTTGTGAGATTACGTCCAGAAAGAGATGAAATGAAACAAAGGACAAGATGAATTTAAAGTTTTTTCTCTAATTTAATCAATTTATTTTCAAATAGATCATGTAGTTCCAGCAATTCTATTGTTTTTAAAGTTATAGGTAAATAACTGCATCAGGTTAAGAAAATGTATTTAGTTCCCTGTCATTGCTCAGGAGTTCTGAAACTGTTAGTCATACTGAAAGTGGTTTATTCAGCCAAGTCATCAAATGAAAAGAACTCAGTTCTGTGCTATAGAATTCACAGAAAACTGACAAGCTAAAAATGATCCATCAAGAACAGTGACAGGGGCCTGAGGGTGAAGCTCAGTTCGAAGAATTCTTGTCTGTCATGCACAATGCTCTGGTTTGGATTCCCAGCATCAGACAAAACTAGATATGGTGGTGCCTGTCTATAATGGCATCATTTGGAAGATGGAGCCATGAAGATCAAAATTCATGGTCATTCTTGTCTACATAGCAAGCATGAGGGAAGGTCAGGCTACATGAGACCCTGTCTCCAAAAAAATATAGTAACAGGGACCATTAAGAAATAAAAATTTTCATATTCTTTTGTCTCATTTGTGTTTAAATAAATATATAAATACATCTAAAATTAACCATATTGCTATAATTCTTTTGCTATAATTTTGCTATTGCTATAATTCATTCTGCTTTATTTTTTACATAAATATTTCTGAGCTAGTTTACACATGGGTCTTAATTTTTCTTTTCCTTTGTAGAAACACAAAGAATTTCAGTAGACAAGAGAAGAGAAAACAAGGATAGAACCATAAATGCATCTTGACCTCCATCTGTCACCCTGGGTAAAAGTAATCACCCTGTCTGGCTCTTGGCACTCCCATCTTCCTGTCTAAAGCCTGGCTTACCAGTTCTTCCCTTAGCATTCTTTGCACACCCCTTCTGGTCTACACCCTGGGGCTGTCTTTGATCTTCCTGATCTGGGCCACACCCTCTTTATTCAACCTTGGTTACTCACACTTTTCATTCTGAAAAGAACCAAGGAGCTGGTGTAATAATCATCTCTTACCACAGGCTACAGATCATCAGATTTAGATTCCAGTGTCCATACATTAAGCCCTGGTTTAACTTAATGCTATGCTACCCTTTTGCCTCCACTTGACCCCACAGTTGTGCTTGTGAGAACTTGGGTTTATTTGCAGTAGATATATGCTTCCAACTTCTTGGGTTACATTTCTTTTACAAGAGTCATAGATGTTGCTGTGGACCCAAACTGCTAGGCCCAGAGGCTCATCCTCCATTCAAGCTCTGTAATGAGTAGGTCTGGCCCAACAGCTAGAATTTCATGTCAAGACCACACAATTCATTGTTGAATCCTGTCTAGAACTTCTTCAATGTAAAAGGCCTGCAATGGCCATTATTCTTTAATGGATGGTCACAAAAATAACTATTGTAGAGAAATAGGAAGATATTCAACAATAAAGAATAAAACTTCCAACATAGTATTCCATTAGTAAATTGGAAAAGTTCCTTATACAAGACTAAGACCCAGTACGTGATATTAGATCTCAGAATTGAGTACAGAGGGCTTCTATACAGCAGTAGTTTTTAAAAGACTACCTACCTACATGCATTGAATTTGCCAAAAAATAAAATAAAATACTCAAGGAATGATAGGTTTCTTTCACTATGGAACAGGAGGATAAAAGTCAGGGAAGGATAAAGATGGGCTGAACATGTGTTTGTTGTTGGTAATTGACGTGTTAGTGTAGACACATTAAAACATACCTGTAGGTGACCCAAGCATAAATCTTCCTCCAGTCACTAAGACAGCCTGGGATCTGTAACCCTAAACCAAATAGGCAGCCAGGCTCACATTTCCATAGATAACCTCCACTCCTCAACCATACAATCTTTGGGGAAATGGCAACTTCATATTCAACAAGAAAATGCAGGAGAGAGTATGCTGACCACATAATTTTAAGAATAAGAATGTTATTGTGGTTAAAAGATAAGAAAGTTTTCCAAGAGTGAACAAGATTTGCTTAAAGGATCCAGAGGAAAGCTTATTGTTCCACAGACACCACTGATTATTTGAACATCAAAGTAAATCAATACAGTGATGGATTATAACTCATCAAGAAAACTGGAAAAATATGAGCTCATGCTGCTACAACAAAAAGACTCATGGCTTTATGAAGTCTAGGATATATGCACGTTTCAATGTATCGTCCTAGAGAATATTCATTGGTTATGAAAATAGTGACTTTGTATTGGAGCAACATAGAAGAAACTACATTAGTCAAGTGATATGAATAGGAAATTTTAAAATATTGGTCTCATGACAGGATGCAAGTAGGACATGACATTATCATTCACACACACACACACACACACACACACACGGAACAGTTGTGAAATCAATGGAGTTCCAGAATTTGACAGCCAAAATATCATCAATGTTAAGTTTTCCACATCAATTTTTTTCTTTTGTTTTTGTTTTTGAAACATGGTCTCATGCATCCCAGACTGGCCTCAAACTCATTTTGTAGCTAGCTCTGGCTTTGAATTTCAAATCTTATTGATTTAACCTTCTTTGTTGACATCAAATATTGTATGTGACATTTCTCTCTAGAAATATGTATCAACTACTCAGAAGGAGAGTAATAATGAAATATCATACCCACAATTGGTAGGCAATAGAAGATTTTTCATATTATACATATTATACTTAAATTTTCTGTTTGAAACTGTTTGAAAATGTTAAACTTTCTTAATTTTCTATCTTCAGCTAATTTAAATAAAGCTCTGCAAATCTAATAACTGAATATTAAAAATAAAATTATTTTATCCTCTGAAATTATTAAATATTACCAGTAAAATGACAAGATCAAATATTGACTATCTCATTGAGCACACTTGGAGTTTCCTCCCTATGAAATTAACATGGTGCTGGGGACATGCTGCAATGGACTGTTACAGGATTTCTCTGTTATCCTGTTATTGATGGCATGCTGTGCTTCATTTGACCATTGCCTACCTTTCATTTACAATCTAAAATACAATAGACTTTCCTTTTCTGCAAGATTCACTAAATACACCCAGTGTAAAATGTTCTTAGGGGAATAGAACATGCATCTGTAATGCCGTAAATGAAGACACTTCATCTTGGATACCAAGAGTGAGCCATGTACACATACTAGGAATGTACAGAAATCGACACATCACAGCTCCCTCATGTTTTTATAATACCTTTTTCCAGTCAGAAATGAGAAGTGGATTATTTGCTAATACTCCCATTGTTCTCAGAAATTCTTGATCTGAGGTTAATGTAGAGTTCGCTCACTTGAACTGTTCAGCTAGACATATATTATATAAGCATAAGATTTTTAAAAATCAGAGGGTTTTTTTGATGGCTGGGATGTCTGACATGTAAATCTTAAACACATGAAAGAGAGGATTATGATTCTTCTAGGGGCAAAGAGTAGGAGCTAAAGTGAAATAAGAGGAACATGCCACAAACGACTTGTCATCTCTAGAAGGACATACACAGCTGAAGTACACAGTCACCAGGAAACTATTAAAACCACAAAGCTGCTTGTTGGTATAGAGGATATAGTCATCGAAACCTATTTTAAAAATACATCTCTGTTGGAGACTTAGATCTTTGCGTTTCAGCCTATCAAGAATGAAATTGACAAATCATGGTGCAGATGGAGCCCGAGCTGGACACCTCTTGCCATCAAATGAAGTCTCCAGTTCTGGGAATAGGTTACTTCTAATCAAGTTGTTGAGGGGGAAAAGAGACACCATAGGAACCTCCAAACAACCCAGACTGTTGCCAGGCCTGTTGGTTGCTCTCCACAAACTGACAGTAATGCTTTATTAATGAAGCTAAGATCCACACAATTCACTGAATATGGAGAAGTTGAGGTGGTGCCTACTTAGAGCCTTCACCCCCTATTGACTGGTTTTAATAGTACTGAAAGCAACTCTGTACAATATCAAAGAAGAAACATAAGCACTAACCTAGCTACAAACTCTTAGATCTACAGTGATGATCTTCCTGCTTGATGGGCTAGTGCAACAGTGACACAAAGCTTGTGGGACGAACCAACCAATACCCAACAGAGCCTCAGTGACTGTACAAACCACTATACTCTATCCCCAGCCCTAGACGGTCAACACAAAACAAAGTCAGTAGCATTTTAGGAGGTTCTTTGCCTTGTAATGCTTTGCCAGGGCTTTTTATGCTCCTTACAAGTCCTTTGCATGTATATTATGGTTTCTAGTTTTGTGTTTTCATGGGATTTCTGTGTTTGCAAACATGTGTATCTTCATATATATGTGTTTCTTGAGCTTTTACTCTGGTGCTTTTCTGTTTGTTTGTTTGTTTGTTTGTTTTGTTCTATTTTGGCTTATTTATTTTTATTATTTTACCTATTATTTTATTTTTAATAATAACATTATTATAGATGCCTGTTCATATTCTAATTTGAGAGGGGGTGTGCATTTGAGTGGGTGGGGAAGAGGGGTAGATCTGGAAGGAGTTGGGGGAGGGGAAACCATAATCAGAACATTTTGTATTTTTAAAAATCTATTTTCAAATTTATAAAAGGAATAGGTCCTAAATATAGACAATTGATTAAAAGGGAAATAAAATCAGGACTTTTATACTGAAAAAAATACAAGTGAGAAGACTGAGTCTGGACAGCTTCCCTAGAATTCTAGAGTTCTTAGAGCTGGGGGTGGGGAAGTATGGTTTGCTCCAAGGTCAGATGTGGGACATGGCTTGGAGAAGGGCACTTCTAGCTTTTGTTTTAGTTGGAACCCATTAATACAGTCTCTGGGGCAGTTGATTTACTCTGTACTGAGGCAGAACTAGAACCTATAATGTGACCTGGAGTCCACACAGTGCAGAAGAATGGTCTGAAAGGTTCAGCATAAATTCATCACTACTTCTAGACAAACAGCCCCACGGTCAGCCTGAGCACAGCTGTACATCAGTGGTGAAATCCAACCAGAAGGAAACTAATATTAGGAAAAATAATATTTTAACTTCTGTCCAATTTTGCTCTAAATGAGCAAGAGAGGATATAAAAAATAAGAAATTGTTACCATGGGAGGTTTTAATTTTTATTTTCTTTAGAGAATGGGAAACTACATAACTAAAAAGAAAACTTATAAAGTCAGATTTCAAAATATTTTCAGATATTTTGAACTTTATATGAATCGCGGTATGTGTACTATCTCAATAGTAACTCAGTCTCTATAACAAAGAACAAAGACAAGAGAATAAATGGTATGTTAAATAATTATTTCTGAATTACTCTTTAATGGAAGTATCCAGACAAGTGTTTCCCTTTTAATGTAGCTTAGGTTTTAAATGACCACATGGTGTCCTCTATACATGCATTTTTATTCCATGTATTTACATTTTCAGAAATGAATACATTACTCCTAATGCCACCTGTTCTAATACCTGTCAACAGACAGGATCACTTATCTTGATGTCTCCAAAGAAAATACCAGATCTTTTGTAACCATCTATCTCTTGGCACAGGCTTTTCCTTGCTTTTGTAGTGATAATATTCTTTCATTATGAAGAGTCATAGGCCTCTCAACTTCATGTAGTTCAGCACAATTCTAAATTTAAATTATATATACAACAGGAAGTTTCTTTTTCCATATACTATGGCCTTATTCATAAAAGAATGAAATATATCTATACTGTAGAAAAGTAAAAATGAAAATCACGGTAATAAATCAAACCATTAGTATACTTTACAAATATATTATAACTTGAACAAAAATTTTATGTTCTTTCTCACAATATTGCTATTTCAGGTGTGAGAAATTTGGAGCCCAGGGAGACTAAAAATTCTTACTAAAGAATTAGTAAATAAAATTAATATATTGTGTTAAGTCTAAGTAAGCATATTTTCCCACTGAATATATCCAAATACCAGGAGTTATCATTATTTTTGCAAGCTATAAACATAATCATCAATATTACAAATTGATGTTAAAACGCATGATGCCAACAGCAACTATCTGAGAATCTCAGTAAAGATAAATATAGCTTGTACTGATCTATGAGAACAGCTGAACAATTGTCCAGCTCGATATACAGGCGTTTGCCTTGTCTTACTGTCTCGGTTATGTTTTGGTTTGATTTTTTTCATGCTTGGTTGTTGTCTCTTGGATGCTTTTTTCTAATGAAGGGAAAATAAAATAAGAAAGAGTGAATCTGGGAGAGAGGGCAGGTGGGAAGGAGCTGGGAGGAGCGGAAGGAGAGAAACTGTGGTCAGGATGTATTGTATGAAAGAAGAATCTATTTTCAACTAAAAAGACCGTGGAAGGCAAGAAGAAAAAAATAGGGCTTGCAGTTTTAAATAATTATCAAATATATAGGATAAGATATTATCAGGAACCCAACTGCGTCTCTCCGTTTAGCAACCAAAAATTAGGTTTATAGAAAAACAAATTGTGAGAAATTATTTATTTCTGCTTTTGTGAGGTCTTACCATGAGAAGTCTTTTAAAAAGCCTACTGCATACTGAAGCTTGCTGGGGAAAGTTTAAAGAGGTTGGTGTTTTATTTATTTAAAATTGCTTCCACTGTAGATACTTTAACTAATTTTGCTACAATATATACATTAAAGTTTCATTTTATTACTTAAATAATTTACATTCTTATCCTTCTCACTTTAGATATTGAGCACATTACTAGCAACCTGGAGTAATTAAAAATACTGATCATTGTCTAAATAGATAAAAGTGAGAGCCCCAAAGGAAATACTATAATCGCTCTTTGAAAGACTAAAATATATTTAGAATCTTCTTGTGTTTTTCTTAAGTCTATTAATACAAAGCAAATTATGCTGGACAAGTAAAACTGCATACAGCTGGTGGCTTGTTCTTCTGGCTTCATTCAGCTCCTGCATTTCTCTCCTACTGGTCTCTAGGATAGTGCGTGGACCTTGGTGAAATTGTACAATTCATTTTTTGGCCATGTTTTGGCAATATTTAAAAAATTGATTAACAGGGGAAAATAACAATTAAGATTTCACTTTCTCAAATGACTTCTGTCGACAAGGACTTTTTCCTAATGTTTTAGTGCTCGCACGGCCGTGCTCAGTGCTAAGAGCACAGTAGGAATGCTTCTGATGGGTTGTTCAGCTACAGAGAATAAGAACAGAAGAATATAAGTGTGCTCCTCTCTGCCAAGCAAAGCAGAGACGCACTGGGGCATTCCAGTGGGGATGAGAGAGTTCCACACATATTAACACACTTGCCAATCCTTTGCTACCAATGTGAAGACCAGACGAGGCTGCCGAAGAGACAGGCTGCCGTGACGATTCTACTTAGCTTCAACTCTAAAATATCAAGCATGTTCCAGAAAAGGTGTAAGAAATTAGGTCCCTGTTTTCATGTGAAACAATGATCCTTATTTGTAAGAATGTTTTGGCAGTGGGGGGGGGGAGAAGGGGGGTACTGAGGAAGCCAAAAATGTTGTTTAATTTTGGGGTGTGAATTTGTGGAGAGTCGTTTAATCGTTCGGTTATTGTTCCCTTCTTCCATTTGTTTTTGCAAGACAGCCTGGGAATGAAGGAGAGGTGGAAATTGATAACACTTGGTGAAAGCTTTGGGTAAGGCAGCACAACTTATGAGTCGCAGTTCAGACATAAAAAACAAACCCCATAGGTTCCCAGTTATAGAATTACCATGTCTGACACTAGTAACGTTTTTGTAAATGAAGGGCTCCTTCCCAGGACTAATATTTCTATAATCCTGAGCACAAATATTTTTAAATTCTTAAAGGTATTTATTTTAGAGGTAAAACATGTTCAAATGGCAGAATTGTTGTATCTAAATGTCAAATAAAAATACTAATGAAACACATAAATTTCAGTCTTTGAAGGTTTTCTCAGGCTATCAGCTGAAGAAAGCACATTTCTTGCTTTTTTATAAACCTATCTTGAAACATATCTTGAGTAACAGCTTAATATTTTAATTTCTGAGAAGAGTCAATGGATTATTTTTATCTTCATAAAAAAAGCATAGCAGATATTTTAATAATGGAAATAGCTTCTTCCATAAAATGCTTTAAAATCTGCCTTGAGCAATAAAGGAAACGGCTGTTTATACTGTATCTGGAGACAGGCTTGATGTGCTTTCTCACTTCTGGTCATTTGACCAGCCTCTGGAAAATCATTTTTTATTATTTTTTCATATTTTAACAGTAAATAACCGCATGCTGTTAAGAAAACATTGCAAAAGTTTTATTCAAAGTGTGATCATTTCCCCAAATGTTCACTTGTCTGCATTAAATCAGCCCATTCTCCTCATGAAGCTAGTACAGAACACACATTGTAGCAGTCTCCAAATAGTAAATGTTCTTCTCATACCATACCCTGATGCATTTCTTTTTGGTACCATAAATCAAGAAAAATTTAATCAGCAGCTTATACAAAGAATAGAATTCAAGAGCTTGCTAGGGCTGATATTTGTAAGAAGTTTCATTTGCACATTTCGGGTGGACATTTGTATAGCTGTAACTTCGCTCCTGCTTGTTAGAAAGTCTACAATTTGAAAATTAATATGTTGGTCTCTATTTGAACTTTCAGTTGCCTGGTTTCTACATCATTTCCCTTAAATGGGAGGTTTTTATGAAAGTGAGGAGAAATTTTATTTGAAAAACGTGTTCAGTATTAAGGACAAGAGCAAATATTCAGTCATCATTTTTTAAATTTTAAGAAGGAGGCACTGACATGAAAAAGATTTTGCTTTTCTTTTATAGGTAAATAGAACTTGCATCATATTCTATTCAAAACAGCAGTTATCTATATTCACCTCATACCTAGAATCTCAAATTGTCCTATTGAAAATACTTAATACATTTTGAGCACTTAATATTCTAACCATTCACCCATACATACTTCGGCACTTTTGTCATTAGACTCTCAGACATTTTTTTTCCTCTTTGGGACAGCCACAGAATTCCCCGAGGCCTCACAGAAGTCAGCAATGTTCCCTGCTGGAAGATTAGATCCAAATGTCTGACAGCCCTGTGGAGGCAGACAGGAAATGACAAAGCTTAACTGTAAGATCTTAAGTCACATCACATTGGTATTAGACCTCAGTCATCTTTTCAAGGTCTGAATTGTGGAATCTCCCTTTCAAAGCCTAAGTGAAATTCTTATAGAATGTGTAGGTCTGACAAACTTAAAGCTAGAAGATAGTAGACGTTAACAGTCTAAAAAGATAACTTCTTAAGTTTTGCTGTGTGTGCATGATAGGAGGTCTACCCGTTAAAAGTGAACGGAAAATGGCATCCATCTGATGAATGTTTTACAAGCAAACTGGTGATGAAACATAGGTCAACCTTGAAACTTTCTATTGCTTCTGATGACTCTTGGATAAAGACCAAAGTCCTAACCCACAGACCAAAAAACAGTGTGGCTCCTCTCTCCTCAAACCATAGTTGCCACACCCCAACTCTTTACACATAGTCTCCTGTTCTTCAGCTGATGCATCAGTGCAAGCATCCCTCTGTGCTCTTTAAACTATCAGATTCAAGCCAGTCATTGCTTCTTCAGGAAGGCTCTTTCCTGCCATGTTCCCATGGATATAATCAAACTTCCCAATATGTTATTCTTTAACATCAGTAAACTTTCTCTTGAAGCATCTACTGTATAATTGCAATATGTATAATTTATGTGAGCCTTTGCCTAATTCTACATCCCCATCTAGATTCTAAACCCCATTGAAACACGAACAATATCTGATATTTGCTCAGTCTTAGGGAGGTAACATCTGTTATGGGTTGTATTCTCTAGTCCCTAAAACCCATGTGTTGCTGGCCATCAAAATGAGAATAAGTTTGGAGGTTAGAAGTAATTAATTTAAAGTCAAGCCACTAGGGTGGGCTATCATACAGTATAGATGGCCATAGCCTTTTAAGAAAAGGTGAGAATACAAACAGGCACATTGGAAGAAGAAGCCTTAGAGGATGCCAATCCCATTTAAATCTTGATCCCAGACTTTTAACCTCCAGAACCATCACACACAAACAAAAATTCTGTTATTTAAGTTACATGGCTCCTACTACTTTGTTATAATATCCCTAGAAAACTAATATAATTAGTATATTTACAAAGCCTAATACATAGTAAGTAAACATTTTGGGGGTGAAGCAGTCAATAATGTAAACTTGGATTTGAATTCGAATTCTACCTGTTTTGTTGTAAGATCTCAGCCACATTGGAAAGAAATCCTGTAAGCCCTGTGTTGTTCAGCCGTGGCTCTCAGACAGTAAACCATACTTTAAAGCTTTGAGGGGAACCTGAGGTATGTGGAAACTCAGCGCTGTCTGTCAGCATCAGGACTATCCTAGCACTGTCAGCATCAGGACTATCC
>NW_021620336.1:521638-536609 GCF_004785775.1 Grammomys surdaster
TCCTAGCACTGTCAGCATCAGGACTATCCTAGCACTGTCAGCATCAGTACCACCTCAGTGTTGTCAGCATCAGGATCATCTCAGCGCTGTCAGCATCAGGACTATTTACTTCCCTCCTTGCATTTCTTCTTTTTGTCAGAGAGTGAACAGGAAAAGCAGTCTCTTAGAAAAATTAATATAAATCAACCTTCTATTCACAATGAAACGGCAAGTCACTTTATGTATGATTTTGCCATCCAGATGCCAAGTGTTTAAAACCTAATAAAATATTCAAAGGCTGGAGGTTGTTTTATCCTTTATATCTGAGATGAGTCCATTTTGTTCAATTTCTTTGTTGCTTGCAACAATCAAACTGTCATCACAACTAAGAACAAACTCAAACGAATTATTTTCCATTTGTAGTAACACATATTAATTGTATCACATGATGGGGCTTGTGTTGTTCTTGCACATGCTTATGAAGAACTTAGGTCATCTTCACTATTTTACTATCTTCATTTTCTCCTCACAATTGTCCAGCCTCCCTCTCCCCCTGGCAGCCTCTTCTGTTTTCATGCCATCTTTTCCTTTCTTTTCTTTTCTAAGATCCATACAAAAGAGAAGGCAACATCACCAAGGGGGTGGTGGGGGATGGGGTAAAGGGACAACATAGGAAATGTAAATAAATCATCCAATAAAAAAATAAATAAATAACAGTAAAAAAATAAAAATAAATAAATAAAAAACAGAGAAGGCAACATCTTTGTATACATCACTTAAAATGATGATCTGTAGTTCTAATTAATTTCCTGCAAATAATGTAATTTTATTCTTCATTGTGGCTAAATAGCATTCCACATTGTCTTCATCAGTTCACCTGACATACATGTAGTTACATCTGTGAATAATGTCATGGTCATTGTGGGAATACAAGTATCCCTATTGTATGGTTACTGAGTCATTTGTATATACACATGGAATTAGTATAACTTTTTCTTTAAAAAACACATTCTAAACAAAAAAATAAGTTCTAAGATAAACAAAGGAAGCAAAATTATCTATTACCTCTTATAAGATGATAGTGAAACAAATTGGGAAGCACTAGAATGAGAAACTACAAAAATTACACAAAATACCTTCTTGGAAAACAGGAAGGCCAAAAAGAAGTCAGGAAGAAGATTGAATATTCATGGAACCATGTAAAATAAAAGAATCCTCAGGGTACTGCTAATACAGTTTCTTGCTATGAGTGTTTACTTTTAAAATTCAGAAAGATCTCAAATAAATTATGTAACCACATTGCAGAATGTAATGCACCTTACGTTGTAGGGTAAACAAAGACAAACCACATTGAACAGCTGTAAAGTGACAAAATACAAGGGAGATCTGAGCAGAAATTAATGAAATGGAACTTAAAAGAATAATATATTGAGTCAATCTAGCATGAATTTTGTTCTTCATGAAGATATACTAGATTGCCAAACTCCTAGGCAAATAAACCAAAAAGAAGAGGAAAATATCCAGATTAATAAAAATTAGATGAGAAAGAGGACTATTACAAGAGATTCAAATGAAATAAATCTAGATAGTAGGAAATAATTTGAGAAGTTATATTGCATAATGCTGGAAAAAATCTAAAAGAAATGGATACATTCCCAGACAGAGATAACCTACCAAAATTAAATGCAAATAATTTAAATAAATCCCATAATAAACATTGATGCTGAAGCAATAATAAAAGGTCTCCAATCCAAAAAATAAAAAATAAAATTCCCATGAATTGAAGGATTTACTATTGAAACCTGCCAAACCTTTAAAGAAAAGTTAATGCCAATGTACCTAGGACTAGTTCATAAAAAAGAAGGCAAAAGGCACAGTCAATAGGACAAATGGGCAAACTACAGATTGGGGAAAAATCTTCATCAACCCCTAAGGAGTCATCAGGGAAATGCAAATCAAAATGAACCTGAGATTCCATCTTACACCAGTCAGAATGGCTAAGATCAAAACCTCAGGCAACAGTAGATGCTAGAGAGGATGTGGAGAAAGAGGAATGCTCCTCCATTGCTGGTGGGATTCCAAGCTAGTACAACCACTCTGGAAATCAGTCTGGTAGTTCCTCAGAAAATTGGACATAGTTCTACCTGAAGACCAAGCTATACCACTTACTGGGCATACACCCAGAAGATGCTCCAAAATGTAATGAGGACACATGATTCATTATGTTTCTAATAGCCAGATACTGGAAACAACCCAGATGTCCATCAACATAAGAATGTATACAGAAAATGTGATACATTTACACAATAGAATACTGCTCAGCTATTAAAAATGATGACTTCATGAATTTGGCAAGCAAATGGATGGAACTAGAAAATATCATCTTGAGTGAGGTAACCCAGACCCAAAAAGACATATATGGAAACACAGGAACAAAAAATGGAGCAGTGACTGAAGAAAAGACCATCCAGAGACCACCTAACTTGGTATCCATCCCATCTGCAGACACTAAACCCCAACACTATTACTGATGCCAAGAAATGCTTGGAGACAGGAGCCCAGTACTGCTGTCCTCTGAGAGGCTCTACTTGCACCTGACAGATGTAGACACTAACAGCCAACCATTGGACTGAGCCTGGAGACCCCAGTGGAAGAAACAGGGAAGGACTGAAGGAGCTGAATGGGATTGCAACCCCATAGGAAAAACAATATCAACTAATCAGACCACCCAGAGCTCCCAGAGACTAAATCACCAACCAAAGAGTATACATGGGTGGGTTCATGGCTCCCACGACAGATGTAGCAGAGGAATGCCTTATCCGGTATCAATGGGAGAGGAGGAGTTTGGTCATGTGGTGGCTTGATGCCCCAATGAAGAGGGATGTTAGAGGGATGAGGCAGGAGTGGGTGGGTGGGTGGGTGGCGGAGCACCCTCTTAGAGGCAAAGGGAGGGAGGAATGGGAAGGGGTTTGCAGAGGAGAGACAGGGAAGGGGAACAACATTTGAAATGTAAATAAAATAATCAATAAACAAAACAAGTTTGTCTAGAATTTTATGTATGTAGCAGAAAAAAAAGAAAAAAGAAAATGTTATATAAACAAAATAGAATTTTACTTAGGCATAAAAATTAAAATGAAATTATGATATCTATAGCAAAATGAACAGAACTTGAGATTGTTATTTTACATGAAATGGGCCAAACTCAGTAAACAAATACTACATTTGCACCCATATGAGGAATTGAGAGTTCAGTGTGTGTGTGTGGGGGGGGGGAGAGACAGAAAAGAAAACAAGAGTTCTTAAGGGAGTCCACTGGGGAAGAAAAGAAAGCATAATAGAATAAATGTAACATGAAAACAGAAGAGCAGACTGTTTAGGGTAAGAAGAAAACCAACCAACCAGAATGAACAGACAGGAGGCAGTGGATGAGAGGGAGAAATTTACAACAAAACATAGCACAGCTGTGGCTCATATGCATGAATATACTCTGGTGAGATCCATTATTTTGACATAAAATTTAACTTGAACAAGAGTGTGAGAATTTTATTATGTGGAACTTTCTCTTCCCCTACTCTAAAGTATGTAACATGTAACTCCAAACAGCAACACCAAAAATCAACCTTGCCTGCCCTTGTACCATCGGAATGTCAGTTCCTTGGAGTGAGCACTGACCCCCATGGTGAACAAAGCTCTAATTGGAGCCCAAATTTTGTAATACACAAGATGCTGTCAGAATAATCGCCACATGGGGAGCCCGAATAATTAGTTGAGGATGTTTTCTGATCTGGTCATCCCTTGGCAAAATGAACAAAGAAAGCTAAGAGTCTCCATGGCCAGAACACAGAAGTGTGGGGTTCTAAGATCCACCCACCATTTGTCGTAGGTCTCTAGGCAATTCTTAAACTTCATTATACTTTTCTATAAACATAACTATGACTTTGTATGCTTCCCTATGATGTTTCCAGAAAATATTGTAAACAACATTATAAAGGTAAAATGGAAAGAGAAATCCTTCTTTATTTAAGTATCCTTTCTGAAAAACATTTGGTTAATCTCTTCAGATTTTCTTTTCAGTTAGCACACAGAGTCATACATTGGCATTTCCACAGACAGAAGACATTTTTTGAATAAATGGCTACTGGCAATTAACATTTACAAGCCAACGCCTGTAGCAGAGGGCAGCCTCTGCTCCACTCCACACACTTAACACATTAGTTCTCTCATTGGTACATATGGTGGAAATGAAGTGAGTATCTCAGAGTACAGACAGAAGCATATGAGAATCCATGCTTAGTCTACAGAAGTGAACACAGTTATTTTAAAGTAACCAACATCGAAACAAGACAGAACAGTATTTTCAAAATGCTTAAATATTTAAAATTAAAGTGAAAAAGGACTCACTCTCTAATTGATGAGAGTCTCTCATTATTAGTCTGTAAGCTCCTTCAGGATAGGTATATGTCACCCCTCCCCCAAGCTTCCTCATTTTTGGCATAGTGTGTAATGATGCAACTCCAGTTACAGAAGAGGTCAACAGGGTAGAGGTGAAGAGATGCAAATTGGAACAGACAGGACCACAGAGGAAAGATATGACCAGGGTCTGGGAGAGACTGGCAGAAGAATCACAAAATACTCGTTTTTGGACCAGAAAAGAAGACTTAGTGGTCAAACAGAAATCAGAAACATGGGAAGTCGTTGATGTGGAGGTGGAGGGAATGCCAAAGACACATCTAAGCATATCACCTCAGAGGTCTCAAGGGAATGTTTTCCTGCAGATCCTAGCAACACGTTGTTACAAGTCCAGAACCCCATGCCAGTTGAGTCTTCCTACTTCTCCAAAAGATGTGCCTTGTTTTTGTTAATGTGCAACATAAATGAATTTCAGTTCAATTTTTTTAATGACAGAAACCTAATAATCTGTCACAGCTGGGCAGGTTGTGGCTGACCAGAACAAAGGACACAGAGTAGCTAGTCAAAGATGGGTATCAGTTCTGAAGGAATCTCTGCCCAAAGTGAGCTCATACCAAAGCCTCACAGCCTTCACCTCTACTAAGCTGGTCCCTGTCTCAGCTCATAGGTGCAAATCAACTTTAGAAAGAAAAAGGATTTTGTAAGGCAAGCTCTGAATTCTTGTTATGGACTAGAAACTTCAATCTTTCAAAAACCAATAAAAGCATATTAATTTCAAAACATCACACACACACACACACACACACACACACAAATATATAATTTAAGGTAAAATGTATCTCTTTATGAAAATCAACTATATTTTTTGATGGTCCTTAAGTCAAAATGCAGTCCTACATATCCTGTAGTATGGTAAATAGAAGATATGTTTAATATGCTCCTGTTTCTATCTCCTGTATCCATCTCCTTCCAAATATTATGGTATTATTAATAATCCAATTTCCAACATCAGACAAAAATAAAATTAATATCCTTTTCAATGAAATAACATGATGTAACCAAGCCATGCTTTTTGGCTGAGGACTAATTCCATGACTAAAGTTACTTGAGAACTGCTTGCTACTCGTTAACATTTGGCCTTAAAGGGGATGGAGTAGTGTCTTCTACAGGAGACAGTAGATGAATGGACAAATGCCATTGGAGACAAACAGATGTTGCGGTTAACCAAGTAGGAGGAGGCATATGTGAATTTAGTTCAGAATCTTACTGCCAACAGTGCTATAAAGAGAAAATCCATACTTGATCCTCCATCTCCTGTTTGATGGAAAATATTCAGATGTATCTGTCTGAGTTCTTCAAAGAGCCATGGCAACTTAGTCTTTTCAATAAATATAGACAAAAAGGAACATAAATACTCATCCCTTTATCCATCCTCTTAACTATCCAGTTTTAAAAATGTGTGTGCAAAGTGAAGGCAGTCTGACATGTAAATGAAATTTTACCTCATGCCCATGGATAAAAGCATTCAAAACAAGGGGGGAGGGGAACCACTAAACACTGCTTGCTATTCTGAAAGCCCATTTCAGACTGTATCAAAAATGGGCTATACTTAGAAACCCAATGATTAAGAGATGAATATTAATTTAGAAAGTGTCTTTACCTATGCCTGAAAAGTCTAAAAGTGGACATTTCTGTGCATATCTCCAAGCCAGTGATTTTCATGTGTATAGACAATATGGACCCATCATTTTAAATTCCAGGGAAGTGGAGTCTCCATACCTTCCATGGACTTTGACCTGGACTCTAGTGTGAGAATGTAGGACAGAAAGGCAGTCTGTACCTGGAATACTGGCATCATATACAGCAAGCCAAGATGACCAGGATGTAAGACTGCCTCTTCCACAAAGTACTTCTAAGATGAAAGCATATAGAAACTGATATAGAAATGGAAGCTCTAACAAGGCAAACCAGAGCTACCAACTCAGGTGTCCTACATACCCAAATCCCTTCAGAATGTAAGCTGCAGTCGCTCCAACGCATTTGAATGCATGGCAGGAGAAGTCTAAGGTAACTTCCCCTCCATGGTCCATGCTCTTATAAATTCTCTCCTTGAATGTGAGCAAAACCAATAAATATGAGCAGATAACACTCCACACTGACTTAATCACATGGTCTGGGTAAAGCTTTCAGAAGAGTAGGTCTGAAATTTGAAAGCCAGCAGCAAAGCAGAAAGAAAAGAATTGACCTTCAAACAATAACCATTGAAGGAGCCCAGAGAGCTACAAATGAACTACAGCCATGGGCAATACCTTGATTTCAGCTACAAGAATTCAGCAGAGAATTACAGTGTCTTGGCCTACCAACTGTGACCTAATGAGTGAGTACTCTGTCAGATGCCTAACGTAGCAATCTGTTACACAGCAAAATAAAATTAATAAGAATCAACTACATACTTGCCAAATTAATTATGACTAGTAGAGACTCCTGACACACTAACAACAAACTTTCTTAAAGCTTTTGAGCTCTTCCTGTTTTCTGAGCAGTCTTCTAAGATAAGCGTTCATGTTTGAGAAACCAGAAAAACTTGCTTTGGAATCATCACACAAGTTAGGCCACTGACACGTTCTACTATTTTTAAGGAGTTTCTCCCTAGAAACTGTCAAATTCGTGAAAGATATTCCAGAATTTTCTTTTAGTAAACAGCATCTCTGTCTATAGGGAGATTGTGTTTAATTTTAGCAAATTTACAGCCTTTTACGGGAAACATTTTGACTTTGCTTATCCAAACCTGTGTCAAATTGTGGGTTGGTCAGATCTCAGGCTCACTTAATGTCACCTCAGAGCATGCCCAACATGGGGATCTGGTCCAATGTCCATAATTTCAAATGACATAAATCTGGAAAGCATAAAATTGCAATCCAGCAACGTCAAGTGCAAAACCATGTGCTACAAAACACGCACGCTTTCATTTGATCTGGGTTTTTATTCTCAAGAAAGTCTACTCCTTGTCCCAAACCTGTGCCCATTTTATGTACTACACACAGTGAACTACCACATGTGCTAACCGAACAGTCTATCCCTTAAGAGGCCATTCTGTGCTGGAGAGCATTTTTAAGTAAAACAAGTCTGTCACAATTCAAGTAACATCTTCTAGGGGCGAAAGTCACTCAAATACGTAAAAAAGGCTCGTGGACAGTGGGCTGTACTCAGCAGAGTCTCTTTTAGAAAGTATAATTCCCCTAGGGAATGAGCATAGAGAAGACTGCTTTGTCACCTGAACTGACTTTAGCCTTAGTTTTAGTTTGAATTGCAAGTACTATCAAAAGTAACAACTCAAAAATATAGTTGGAAAAATTCTAAGACACTTCTAAAAAGTAATAGAATCCTCTAACAGTGACTACTTAATAATGTAAAATAAGGACAGAGCATCTTTAAATGCTTAAATAAAACCATATATGTTTCCACTATGAGGAACTCCTTACCTCTATTAAGACAAAGCAAACACATTCTAAGCATACATAAAATGCTGTCTATGAGATTGATGTCTGCTGCACTGAGAGCCACTAAAATGCTTTTTAAAATGTCAAACAATTATGGTTATATTTTCCTCATCTTTTTGACTTCAGTCTATTTATTATCTATAAAACTAGTTCCAGTTAGACTTTGAAATGCTGTGCATTTATGACAAGACACTGAAGGAATTGCCAAAGTCCAAATAGTTCCTAAGCAGTAAATCAGAAATAGCCACAGTGCAATCAGCATATCCCTCACCATTACTCTGCATGGGACACTTGCTTCTCTGATACATCCCACAACCTCTACAGGATAAAGACTAAGAAAGTATCTAGGAAGGGATCCAGCATGCCAGGACATCAGTTTAAAGACACCATCCAAGAAACTTGAAGCAATTGATGTATTAAATGAGCACTTAAAAGAATGTAAGAATGTAACTTGTTTTCATATTTTCCATCAAATCTATTCTGCCACAGTTTCCATCCCTTGCCTCTTAGCCATACCTAAGATAGATTCTATAACCTTCTGATGACTTTCAAGTATAACAACAGTCTTTCCCTTCTCCTTTCAGCTTAAGGTAAGTCAAAGCATTCTATTCTCACTCAATTTTGGACTTGTGTTCTCCAGCTCATGAAGATTTGACAGCAAGTTTCACAGTCACTGAAAGCAAAAATGGGCCTCATTTTTTTACTATTCCTGGTTCTTCCATTTCCATGCCTGAATCACAGTGATGCTCTGGATTCCTCCAGGCTGTGATAAGGAAGAAGGGTGGAAATTTTTAAAATAAAAATCTGTGTCTAGGTAGATAAGAGACCCTAGGAGAGAACTTTCTCATATTACATTAAATGGAGTATCTTAGCTAACAACTTTTTTATTTTATTAAGACACCATGACCAAGGCAATTTAAATGAATGAAAGTATTTCATTTGGGATTCATGGTCCAGAGAATCATAAAATGCATGACCATCATGTCAAGAAACATGACAGCCAGCAAGCAGGAATGGCAATGTGGTGGTAGCTGCGAATTTACATTTAATCCATAAGCACAAGATTAATCTGGGATTTTAAACCTCAGGTCTCATCCCCAAGTGACACACCTCTTCCAATAAGTTCACACCTCCTAATCCTTCCCAAACAATTCCACCAACTGGGGAATCAAGTATTCAAAGATATGAGTCTATAGAGCCCATTCTTATTCAAAGAAGCACACAGACCCACAGACCTAAGTATTAAACTGGCTTTTAATGGCTTATTGTTATACACACAAGACTATTATATCACTCAACTGTCAACAAAGAAGTTTCCTGATGCAGTAGATTGAAATTAATACAAAGAGTTACAACTAGCCAAGGTAAAGAGAATAAAAGACTGAAAAATTCTAAGCCCTAAATCCATATCCAAAGACTCAAGGATTATTGCAGAAAGCAGGAAAGAAAGAAAATAAAAGTCTGAAGTGGTAGATGACTCTATGGAAACAGCATCTTGTCCATACAGCAATGCAGTTTCACATATGAACTTATAGCAGTGTGTCATCAAGCATATGACTTACAAAAACTAAAGCCAGAACAAATCCCAACACAGAAAGTTGAAGGAGCTAGGTATGAAGTCCCATCCATAGAAGAGGAGCTATTGGCAACCATTAGCTGCTTAGAGATGAACAGTTTTCTGTAAGAGTATATAGCTCCTGACACTCCAGTCGAAGGCCACACATGCAAGAATATTTCAATAGTACAAACTGGACCCAATGAGGGAAGAAAAGAACACAAGGTTGAGTGGGAAGGAGGATGAGGTTGGATGGAAAGATTTGGAGGTAGGTGAGTAAATATAAACAAAATACATTATATAAAGTTTCAAAGAACTAATACAAATAGTTTAAATTGTTTTAAATTGTTTCATTTGTTTTGTTTTGTTGCTTTTGTTTAGATGTTGAAAGACCTGTCATAGAGGACCAAATGTCAGCTCTTGTGCAAAACCAAATTTTCAGAGGAATATCTCTGGAGACTGGAGACTGCCCCAACAGAAACCCTCAGTGTTAGGCCATTTGCCAATTTTGACAGCATTCTTTCTTGATGTCATTCTCAGTCCCATTTTTTAACAGTACTACTCACAATTTCCATTGCCAGGGTCACCTTGCCCACTAGGAATCTTCTCTAAAGGGTTCTGTTTTGTTTATTTAAATTGCCATCTCTAAATCTGAGCACAGTGCAGCACACTTTTAATTCTAGTACTATGGAGGGAGCAGAAGGTCAGGATTCTATGAGTTCACGTAAAGCCTGCTCTACATAGAGAGTTCCAAGCAAGACAAGGCTTCATTTTGAGACCCTATATTAAACTGCTGCACTCTGGTTACAACTACGAGCCTCTTAAAGCACTACCAGGCAAAGGAGATATCTTAGAAATTAGTCTTACAGTATCAATCAAGCCTTCAGATCACTGTAGCCTGAGAAAAAAAGAATCTTTACCAGAACCTCAACTATACACTAAAATTTCTGCCTGGTGGTAACTAGGGTTTACTTTTTTTAAGTCACCAGATTTTAGAATTATTTGTTATGTAGCAATAGGAAAGCAATAGAGCATTGTATATTTTTAAACATTCAGGTAAATTTACAACTCCATTCCATTCAGAGCCTGAAGATATCCATAACCAAAAGCATCTCTTTACACAGAGTCAAATATGATGATAAACAGTATAATAGTGGATCTGAAGGTGATTGCCAAATATTCAAATCCTCTGATAATCTCCTCTTAATCTTGGTAAAATCACTAGTCCTAACAAGTTATTTGGAATGATGTACATGTACACAGGTTAATATAGCATAAATTACCCCCATTGAAAAAGCATAGTTTGTCCATGCCCAAACAGTCCACATAGGAAATGAATAAAGTACCTCTGCCATTGATACTTGAAATTCAAATAGTATAACTTGCTCTTATAGGTTTGAGATAAGCTCACAACTGGTTTCATTAAAAATAGTCTCTCATGTGTTTCTTAGAGTATGTATGGGGTGATCAAACAAGGAGAACCTAAAGAAATGATACCTAAAGAAATGGAGAGGTGACCCAGTGAAGATTGCACACTGCTCTTGTTGAGAACCCAAGTTTCCCAGCACCCATATGAAGTGCACACAGATCTTACAGAGGACCTGAGTTTACAAGAACCCATAACCCACCACCTATAATTTCAACTCCACAGTATCTGAGGCTTCTGGCCTCTGAGGGTACCAAAACTCACAAGCACATATCCCCTCTCATACAGAGAAGCAGACACACAGACATACACATACATGTCATTAAAAGTAGTAAATTCTTAATAAAATTCTTAATAAAAGAAAGTAGAGAATCAAATTAGAAATTATTGACTTTTAAAAAAAAAGACATCAAAGAGTTCATGTCCTTAGGTTTCCATTTTAATAAAACAAAATGATTGTTTACCAAAAAGAAGTAGTTTTCCAAACATACAGTAAGTGACCCTGTATCTCTCCAAGCTCTATGAATTAACATCATCTCCCAGAAGGCAGAACACAGGGTGTGTATTTGTGATGAATAGCATCTAGCACAATGTAATAAGTAGAGTATGCAGCCACGACAAAGTCATGAGGCACCAGATAGTCATCTGTCTATCACAACAAGCATCTGCTAAGCTTTGGAACTGTCAACATTACAAAGAACCTTCTGGACATTCTCATTAGGGTCACCTAGGAACCACAACAACAATAATAACAGGACAAAAATTTATCCAAAGAGCAATGTCAGATGTTTGGAGTGCACTAGTCCCAAGGCAATGCTTGCTGCCTCTTGGCTAATCTGTTATATGTATGTGACAGAGAGGGGACAGCTGAATCCTGAAGCAACTCAAAATGAAAAGCCAAAAAGGTGGAAACCACAAACAGAATAGCCAGAGTGGGGAGGGGAAGTATCACTGCTGGATGAAAAAAAAAAGTATCCCTGCTGGATGAGCAGGATCAAAAGACATCCATTTCCTATTGGAAACGAAACTCAAAACCAAGAAGAAAATACTTCAGTCAAAAATTCAGAAATGTCTCAGAATGCAACTTCAATGACAAGCAGCAAAGAGATTGTGGGGAAATAAACCCCTCTCTGTTGCGGGAGATATTTTATAAGGTGGCATCCAATCTGGCTTGTAGTTATGGAGCTGCCATGTTCCCAACTAGGCTAGGGCTGAGGTCACGAGCAGCAGCGTGTTCTCGTTCAAGCAGCCAGAGATACCGGCCCTGCCACCCACGAGACAGCAGCTTGGGAGATGGTTCTGCCAATCTTCCACACTGTCTTCACAAGGCTGAGCTTAGCCCAGACCACCCCACCATCCATGCAGGCCCAGTAGGAATGAGACTCTAATGCTTAGATTATCCAAAAGCTTTATACATTTGGTAATGCTCAATAACAAGATGCCCACACAATCAGAGATGTTACCCAATACCCAACCTAGATATATCAACTACCATTGACTGCTAGAGACAGGTGCATGTCTGCTTCCATGTTCCCCTCTCTCTGGTGGTCTCTCCCCTAGCTCCTACTCTTCTTTCTCCTCTTTCTCTCCTTACTCTTCCTCTTCCTCTCCTCACTCTTCCCACCTTAGCTCCTCCCAACTTGTGGGAAAAATATCCCACTATACCTCTCAAATATAGAGAATTCCTAACAATAATAAAATAAAATAATGTTAAGCATTTTGTTATATACATTTTCAAGTAAGCAATGTAAATTCAAGTTTTGTGCACCCCTACACTCATCAACTACCACCACCACATTGAAATCCAGATGTTGTGTTGAATACATTTTCCACTGAGTTAGACCCTATGATATACAAGGATCTCTTTTCTGTCAAACTATAACTGAAATTTTACACCAGATGATTGCTAAAGCCCTCAAGGCTCTGAGATTTTAACATAAAGAACAATTTGAGACCACGTGAAAACAAAAATCATCATAAACCAAATTTCAAAAAAATTCCACCAAAGCTATGTTCACTGTGAGAATACAAAATGGTTAGAAAACTGAAGTGCATATTATTCTGACACTCCAGACTTTCTTTTAAAGCCAGATTGAAGTTATGCACTATTGAAGAGTGGAAAAAGCCATTAAAGTTGATGTTTGTCAACTTTATGTTTAGCCACAGATGTTAGCATGACACTTAATAATTTCTGGTTTATGGAGGGAATTAGAAGAGAATGCTAACAATTCAAGTGATACATAACCTGCCTGTAAAATTACTTCGTGTTTCACTTGAAAACAATGTCAAGAATGGCTTTGATAATTGCAAGTATTCTACAATAGATTATCTAGTTTAGTAGCTTGACATGTAGCTTAGGAAATTTTTTTAACCAAAATTATTAAAACACATATTTATTGCCTTCAAAGCTAAATTGTGTACCCAACTTGACATTATTCTTCTGTGTGTATCCTATACATTTAATTTGAGTTTAAATATAAATAAGAGAGGATACATAGAAACTCTTAAACTGTATTACAGAGTGTGATCATCTAGGCAAGATTCTTTCCTTTTTTTTCTTTAATCTCTATTTTATGAGCATTGGTACTTTGTCTGCATGCATGCCTGTGTGAGAATACTTGGATCTTGGAGTTATAAACAGTTGTAAGCTGCCATGTGGTACTGGGAGTCTAAACCTTGTCTCTGGAAGATCAGTCAGTGCTCTTAAACACTGAGCTATCTCTCCAACCTCACAAGATGCTTCTTGATCTTCGAAAATCACAAGAAAAAACTATCTTCTTACTCTACATGAAAACATTCTCAAATAATTGTAAAACTAAACTCTAATCTTGTCTATCAAAGAACAAAGAGAATGTGAAAGTATGTTACTATTTAAAATCTTCTTTCAGATCCATACATAAAGAATTGTGATTTTATATATGGTTTCAAGAACTAAGTTTCAATAGAAGAAAAACAACTCTGATGTGGTACAGTAGTTTCTCCCTTTAGACTGTAATTTTGTTTCTTTTATTAGGCATAATAATACCCATAATACCATTAATTCCAGAAATAACATGTCCAATTCGTGAAGCCATATTCACGAATCTATCACTGTCAAACCTCCTCATTTCAGAATCAGTCTAAATCCATACTGTCAGCCTAAACATGCTTATTTGAAATTCCCCTCACACCACTGTGACATAAAAAGTTGTGGTGACATGGGACCCAAAGTAAAAATATTGAATTAGACATAAATAAACAAAACAGATCCAAGTGTGCAAAAACCTTGAATATAATGTATCATTCCCAAGAGGAATCTTGTTCCTTTGCCTTTAAAGAAATCACTGATTGAGTATTCAAGACTATCTCGTTATACCAACAACTTGAGTTACAACTCAATAGACTCTCGCAAGATGTTTGTTTGTTTGCTCATTTTTAACATTTTTTATTTAATCGTTAACAATTTCCAACATGTACACAATGTACTGTGAACACACTCACCTTTATTACCCTCTGATAATCACTCATACACCTGTAGAACCCCTTCCTCTTTCCTGTAGACCCCTCCCACTCCCTTGTCTCAATTTCTGAGAGGGGGTGTGTGCAGGCATCTACAGCTGCCATTTGCTATGATCTCATCAGCCATGTCATATCCAGAAGACGATGTTTGGCAGCACTCCTGTCCATCCTACAATGCATACAACCTTCCCATATATAACCTTTGCTGTGATGTTCCCTGGAGCTGGGAGGTACATAGGTCCAATTTAGGGCTGAGCAGTCATTAGTCATTTATTCTCAGCCCTTTGACAAGTTATAAGTCTCTCAGTCCATATAACAGGCTAACCATTTGGTATTAGACAACCAATTGGTGAACTCTTCTCAGTGGAAGATTTTTCTTGTTCTCGGCATTCCTTAGTTACCTGAAGCCAAAAGAAGCTTCTCTGGTCAAGGCTGATAACAGTACTAGTCTAAGGATAAAAAAACATTGATATTTAGAAAGCAGTATGCTGCGGGTCCATTTAGCATAACAGCAGTATCAAGCCTCCCCACAAGAGGCCATAACCCTCCAGATCATGGGCTTTTAACCAGGCTTACAGTACCAGGTACATTATTTCCAGTGTC
>NW_021620336.1:536619-615544 GCF_004785775.1 Grammomys surdaster
GTAGCACTGTGAGTATAGCAGCAATGAACATGGAAATCTGTCTGGGGGTATAGCATCCTAGGGCTATATGTCTAAGAGTGGCATAGATGGGTCATATGGTAGTTCTATTTTTGCTGTTTGAGAAATCTCCAAAATAATTTCCATATTGGCTACACCAAGGTACTATCCCTTCCCTAGGAACAAGGGCTCTGCTTTCCCTGCTTTCTCTCAAGGACTTGTCCTCCAACGCTTTCTTAATGGTAGACATTCCAGGGTGAGATGGAATTTCAAAGTCATTTATATTTGCAGTTCTCTGAAGGTTAAGAATATTGAATACTTTGTAAGATGCTTATTACTTCTATGAATTTTTACTGTTCATTTTATATTTTGAAATTATAGTATAATTACCAAATTTCTCCTTTCCCTTTCCTTCCTCCAAGCACTCTCATATACCATTTTCTTTCAAATTTGTGACTTCTTGATTTTATTAACTGCTGTTATGTCTGGTGTGTGTGTGTGTGTGTGTGTGTGTGTGTGTGTGTGTGTGTGTGTGTGTCTGTGTGTGTGTGTCTATGAGTTACTAATATATAAATATAACCTGCTCAGTCCATATGATGGGCTAATCATTTGGTATTAGACAACCAATTGGTGAACTCTTCTCTGTGGAAGATTTTTCTTGCTCTCAGCATTCCTTAGTTACCTGTAGGTTTATTTGCTTGTTCATTTGTTTGTTTGTTGTGGAGAGTTGAAATCTCATGAGTTAGTGTGTCTACTGGTGCCATTCTTGTTCAGCTCATGTTTAGGCAGTCGTGTCCATGAGGCTGTTGTGGGTGTAGCTTCTGACATTCTTAGGATACACAATCTCACAACAATCTCTTTGTTCCTCTGTCTCTTACAATTGTTTTGCCCTCCTTCCAAAATGATCTCTGAGCCTTAGGTCCAGTACCTACATTACATATGCATCAGTTGGGGCTAGGGTCCACATCTCTGCATTTTGATTGATTATGGTGTTCTGTAATGGTTTCTGACTGTTGCAAAGAGAAGTGTACTTGATGAGGGGTGAGGGCTACGCTTATCTGTGGGCATATGGACGAATATTTAGAATGCAGTTAGTAATTAGGCTATTTAGTACATTCATGGTTGTAGATTCTCCTCTAAGATTCATGATTTCACTAGCCTGGGGTAGTTGTCTAGGTTCTAGTAACAAGCATCATTTTCCTGTTGTTGTGTGCATCTTAAGTCCAATTAAGGATCTAATGGTTGCTGCAAAGGTATGCATGCATCTACTGAACACTTAGGCTTATCTTGCCATGCTGGTCGTTACTGTAATTCATAGATGTCGTGGCTGGTTGAGACTTTTAATTGCTTCCCTTCTTTAGAAGCTTGTATGGTACTTTTTAAAGAAGAAAGTTTCCAGGTCAGTTTTAGCTCAGGGGCTTGGAGACCCCATATCTGAGGTACTTAATGCCATACCTTCTTCTGGGGGAGCAGCCAAAGGAAATTGGTATAATGTATAATGTTTTGAGAGTCTCTTGGATAAAACTGACCAAAACCTCAAGAGAGAGCGTCTCATGTATAGTATTTGGGGTTTTGTTAAATGGTCTGTGACTCGTAGAAGGACCATTATCAGCCCTGATGGAAAAAAAATATTTAAACTAAACATGTATATGTATACATTGGCATACACATATTATAGGTATTCTTAGGTAGATGATTAATGGTATGATTCCTTATGACTTTTTCAGACATTCCTACTGCTACCTTACCCTCCTTCTGTATTTGTCTTCCTCTCCCTTTTTGTTTTTCCCACTTCCCAGACAGATCACATTCCCTGCTTTCCTTCTATCTATGGCTCTCAACTCTGTCCATATTTATAGCCTATTTTTAAGTAGACTGTTTCTTTTCTTGGTGCTTAGTTTTTAGAATTATTTGTGTATTCTGCATATTAATTCTCTGTCAGACGTATGGCTACCAATATTCCTTCCCATTCTGCCAGGTGTCTTTTTAGGCCATAGTTCCCTTTACCATACAGGAGACTTTCAATTTCTTGTTTGCTTTTTCCTTGAGCCAACAAGATGATCCAAAAATCTAACTTATGATGTCCTTATCTACGTCTTTGTCTTCTAAAGCATTCAGCTGCTTTCCCTGTAAGAATCTTTTTTTTTTTTGGCTGTTGTTTTTGAGATCTTTGAGTTTATTTTTATGCTGGATGGGAAATAAAGATCCAGTTTCATTTCTCTACATGTAGATATGCAGTTTGCTTAGAACAATTCATTGAAGATGATGTGTTTCCTCCATGGTATATTTTTGATATCTTCCACCTACTTTTATTTTCTAGCATAGTTCAGTAGTATATGAAATCACAGATGGTCATACCTCTAGCATTCATTTTTATTTTTGCTGATGTTACCTCAGATATTGGGTTTTCTTTCTTCCTTTTTCTTCTTCCATCTGATATGTTTAAATAGTACCTGCAGGCAAATAAATAGTACCAGCTCCTGCAGATAAATTTTTCAGATTTTTTTCTACTTTTGGAAAGAATGACACTGAAATTTTTATGAGGACTGCAATGATTCAGCAGACTGGTTTTGGTCGTTGGCCAGTTTTGTAATGTTAATTCTTTTGAGGTCTTTCATCACCTATTGTCCTCCTCCAGTCAATTTCTTAGGGTATATAGGGTTTTCATTGCAGAGGTCTTTCATTTTTGTGATCAGATTTATTTCAACCTTGATTGTTTCTGTTTTCTTTTAAATTATTATGAATGACATTGCTTCCCTAACTTCTTTCTTGGTGTGTTTTTGTGATTGGCACAGGCACATAGGAATGCTATACACATATATATTAACTTAGAATATGCCCCTTTTCTAAAAGGATTATCAGCTCTGAAATTTTTTCTGGTAGAATCCTCAGTATCTTTTGTACATAGAGTCATGTCATCTGCAAGTGAAAATATTTTAGATTCTTCCTTTCCTATTTTTTCTATTTTTAATTATATACATTTATTTACATATAAATATTATATATATATATCATGTATTATATATTGTGCATAAATATTATAAATCATATTTATATAAATATTTTATACTATATATTATTATTGTATATTATATATTATATAGTATGCCGTTATGTATTATATATTATACATTATGTACTGTATATTATATATTATATTATATATGTTATATCTTATAGGTTATATGTTATATATTTATGTCATATGTTATATATTATGTTACATGTTACATGTTCCATATTCCATATTATATATTTCATTTTATATGCTGCACATTATATTATATATTAATTATTATATATTAATAGTATATTTTACATATTGTGTATGTTATGCATTATGTATTATGAATTATGTACTATATATTTTATATTTCATGTATAAATGTATATTTATACCTTTATAATTTAATTTCTTATTTTTATTTTATTTTTATTATTTCCTATTTTATTTATTTCTTTTGTCTTACTGCTCTAGTCAAGGCTTTAAGCACTATATTGAACAGGAGTGGAGAGTGTGTTCCCAATGTTAGTTGGAGTGCTCTGAGTTTTTTCTATTTAGCATAATGTTGGCTATAGGTTTATTTTGTATACTCTTTATTTTATTAAAATGTGTTCTTCTAGTTTCTAGAGTTTATAAAATGAAGGGACAATGAATGTTCTCAGGGGCTTTTTCATCATTTATTAAAATGATAATGTGATTTGTGCCTTTCAGTCTATTCATTTGGCAGATTACCTTTATTAATTTATGTACCATCCCTGAATATCCAGAGTGAAGGCAACTTAATTAAAATAGGTAATATTTCATGTGTTCTTGAAGTTAATTTGTAAGTTTTTTATTGAGAGTTTTTGTATCTGTGTTTATCAGAGATAATGGACTAATGCCTTCTTTTTTTGTTTTTGTTGCTATATCTCTATTGAGTTTTTGAGATCTACAAAATTCTAGCTTCATAGAATAAAAAATATTTCCCTGCATTTAACAGTCACTCATTCCAGGGGCCATGATAGGAAGATGTCTTAGGCTCCTACTTCTCCAGTGTATTTTTCTGGATTATCTGAGCACTCATTTTTTATGTCAGTTAAACACAACCACCTTGAGATTACTCTTTTATTTGTTATAAAGAGAACAGGATTCCAGACAGCTTAGGTTGACCTGGAACCTCTCTATGTAGCTGAGGATGCCCTCCAAGTCCTAATCCACTAGCCTCTACCTGCCAAGTGCTAGGATTATAGATGTGAACATATGACCATATTTTTACTTATTTATTTTATGTATAATAAATACATTTACTTCTTCTACAACTTAACAGTTAACAAGAACTTACGGCATAGCATTATTAGGAGGAGAGAATTTTTCCTCTAAAATATCTCACTGAAGCAGAGTGAGCTCAGTTCTAGTTTTGTGATTGTGTGAAATCTTTACCCCCAGCAAAAGTAGCATAAACTAATCTAGTCTCAATTAGAAGGTTTGAAGACCAAGTTCTGGAACCAAGTGTATGACAGCTGATCTGAGCGTCAGCAGGCAGTACTTGCCTAGCAGATGTGAGACTCTGTTCTCCATCCTCAACACCATAAGGGGAAAAAGAGCAAACACAGTCTGCCAAGGCTGGATTCCAGAAAGAATGTCACGCATCAAAGAGTATCATTGCTAGGAAACAACAATATTTAACTAATATCAACAGGCTTAAAGTAACAGTGTGATAAACGTATATAAAGAAGACGAGCATCATTCTTGGCACTTCAAATATCATTTTTTTTCATCATCTACAGTGGAAAATGCATAATTACACAGTTTCACATTGATAGTAAGTGAATACAAAATTTGAAACAAAAACAAGCTCAATTTGAAGAGAACATTCCAATAAGCCATTGTATACACAAGCAAATAAACAGCTGCCACCATTCATCTTGAACAATAAACACTGAGATCACCATAGGGATGTGGAAGGATGGAAGCTCCTGTTATCAATTACCAAAATGGGGGATGTTCTTCAAGTGCAAGTGGAGCTTATTATAGACTCATATATAAAGGCAGTGAAGAATTTGTCAACATTCAAATGAACCACTGCATTCAGAAAAACCACTGGATTGAAAAGATTCCAGTATTTGCTACTTTACAAAAGAAAATCACAAAAATTGATTTCATAGAAATTTGATCTGATTTTGTCTAATTCTGTTTAGCTTAAGCAATAGAAATAATCCATAATATTAAAAAAAGTTAAACTATGAAACAATTACTCTTTCCTCTAACCACACAAAATTTGTAGTGCAAGGTAAGTAGGTGATTAAATACAATTTGCTCCTGGTACTACCTCAGATTTCAATAGAGAGCAGTTGTTTCAGATTTTCCATTGCCCTGGGGCCTTCTCTGAAAGTTTCCCAAGTCTTCGTTCATCTACTTGGTTTTTCTGAGAACTGTGAAATTCTTAAAAATTTTCAAGACTCTTGCCAAGCAATAGAAACCAACCATAGGGATTTGAGGACCTGAAATGGTTTTGCTTTTTTTGTTTATTTGTTTTTGCTTTTAAATCTGGTTGCAGAAAAAGGAATCCTTGAGAGCGACAGAGACCTTCTTGCGTTACGTGTGCAAGAGTTAGTTCATATGTTGTACCAACAAACAGACACCAGAGCAAATGTAAGCCAGTGACTTCCTGGGGTTTTCTTCCATAAGCCCAAAGAATGACTTTTATAGACCTCAAAGCCCAACAAAACTGTAGGTTGTAATCTCTGATGAACACATATAAAAATTAAAAAAAAAAAAAACCTTGCAAGCTCAATCTAAGAACACATGGGAGAAAGAAAGAAGGTAGAATAGAGCAGGAGTCAGTCCCAAAAACCAGGCAATGCTGTGCTCCTGGTCTAAGGCTTTGCCTAAGATTTAATGGAGGATACTGTGGTAAAGCATGGGGCCAATCACTCCAGTAAGCCCATTTGAAGGGTTTCTAGGCAACTGTTTGAGTCAATCTTTTTCTATAGCTTACAATCAATGGGACTCATTTCCACTGTATAAAAAGAGAGCAAAAGAAAGAAAAGGATAACAAGAAACTAGAGTAGGAAGGAGAGCCAACCTCGAGCATTTCTGGCCTATGGCCTGGATAAAACCAAGGACATTTATGGTCAAGGATAACAATTGGTGTTGCTGTCTATAAGCTGTCGACAAGCTTCCACCTCCTATTCCTATGCTCTCTCTTGAAGAGGTAACTCTAGCTGTTGGGATGTTTGGGTGGTGACTGATCTTCCTGATGAATAAGGTTGTTAGGTATGGTGATTGAAGACCCAGCTAAGGGACCTTGGAAGTGCAAAGGTTGGTTCCATTTGCATAACAACCAGAAAAGTGAAGGAAAAAAAAAAGCATTGACTGGTGCCCAGACAGAAACATGAGTGAAAAAGAGTAAAAGTAAGAGAGGGGTCAGGGTGAGTCAAACTGGAGTCCTTGGAAAAGTAGAAATGACTCCATCCTGCCAGAAGCAGGCATGAATTTCTGTGTATTAGAATGGGCGGAGGTGGGGGGGTGCTGACAAGAGTCAAGAATTCTTTCTCCTTAGTGTGATTGCATCTTTGATCTAGAAACCCTTCAGATATGTCTGAAAGGGATGCTTGAAGATACGTTTCCATTTGTCATAGGTATTTGAAGCCTTTTATTAGAAATGATTATCTGAGATGTGTAGTCACAGAGAAGTTTGGGTCCCCTTAAGTCCATCTATTCATCTCATTGGACTGTCTGGAAGACCTCAGGACTTGGTGACCTTTGTTTCTAGGGACAATGAGCCATCCAGTGGTCTCTTTGGCAAATGGTCATGGCTTAGAGAATTTCTTTCTTTTTGTTGGAAAGTTCGTATTTGATGGAACCCTTCTGCCCATAACTAAAATGAGCAAAAGCTATTTTCTTTTCCTCCCAGGGACTTGGCCTCTGGCTGACTTCCTATCATGTGGCCATAAGGGCCACCATTTCCACTCATACCCCCCCTCCCTTCTCTTTTTTTCTTCTTTCTAATCTCCTCCTGGTTACACTTTGAAAAGATCTCAATAGGGATTTTAAGGAAGCAGTCTAGAATATGTTTCAATCTCAAGAGTAATATTATATTCCTCTGGGTTAAATCAAAGGATTGAATACTTCTCTGAAAACTGGCATGTACTTGTCTGGATCACCTGAATTTTTTTTTTCTCACACCAGCTTTTATCTATCCTGGACCTTGTAAGGAAAAGAGAACATGTACAAGGGTACATCTCCCAGTCTGAACAGCATCCGTTCCCTGTAAGAGGAGAAGAGAAAAATATGCTTATGAGGAAACACTAGGGGTCTTGGCAGGCTCTGAATCCTCAGAGTAATGAGGAAAAGACTTAGTATCAACTCTTGGCTCCTGGCCACATACACAACAGAAAAGAGAGGGCAAAGATTGAGCAGTTATCTATGGAAGATCAAAAGAACATGGGAGAACATCTCGTTCCTCCTTTCCACCAGTCCTCTGATGACTTTCCTCTCGTCCCCCTTCGTGTGTGACACCCCCCAAGGGGAAAGGTCTATTGGACCAGTCTGTACTTTCTTGCCCCAGCCTGCGGGAATTCAACGAGACTTTAGGGAAGGGGCGAAAGAATGAAGGGACAAGAGACACAAGGAATGAGAGCAAGTCTGGGGTTCTGATCAAGCTCTGAAACTTTAATTTTGGGTGCAGGTTATAAAGACACAGCAAACCAGGAAGTTTGGGTGAGGGTCATTGCTTAGGGCTATCCCACTATTGAATGCTTATTGCCCTAGACCATCCCACTGTCATAACCAGCTTCCAGGAAATGACAGACGTTCTTTAAGTTCCAGGGGCCTGAGACCCGTGAAAGTCCTTTCCTAACCTTGCACTGACTAGGCTTTCAAGAACAGCAGGTAACTTCCTGGGTTCTCTTAGAACAGCAGGTAGTTTCCTGGGTTTGGCTCCCGACACTCTCTGAAATTACTTTTTGCTCCCTGTACTATGATCTGAATGTATTTTGTCTGGTTAGCTTTTAATCAGTGGGAGAGAAGGAAAATCAATCAATCTGAGACTCAACAGTAGCATGTGCAGCTCAATAAAGGAGTTAATTTGCTTGGTATAAACTTTTGAAAAGCATACTGGGGACTGGTGTAGCATGTTCAGTCCAATAGACGGTGGAGACTAAGTTTCCTGACCCACAGACCTTGAAAAAGAAATGCCTGATAGATATTTTTCTGCACTCAAGTCTAGCCTGAAAATAAGCTGAAGAGTGGTAAAAGATGATCTCCATTTTAAACTACTAATTTAAATGTCATTTTACACACACATTTGCTCTGTAAGTGAGTAAGTAGTTTGAGAGACCATACATGAAGGTCTTCTGAATTCTAAGAGACAACCGGACTTATACAAGAGGTACTGAATCAAAACAACCCCTCCTCACCATCCTCATCACCTAGTGAGACACTAAGAGTTGTCTCATATTCAGCCACTTCAGAACGTAAAAGGGTGTCTCAGTAGCTGGTCTGGAGGCTCTTCTAGGGATTGTCACAGAGGCTGGGGTGAGGCACAGAGAAGGTATCAACAGTCCAGCTGGCCTGCCAATAATGTGTACACATTTCTCTCAGTTTCAGTCATATCCTCTCATATAGTTTGTAGGCAGTGGGGCTCACTTATGTTATAAAAGAGAAGAAAGGTAAGAAGAAACTACAGCAGAAACCACAGGCCCATTCTAGCATTTCTGGCTTTTGGCTTAGACAGAAACAAAGTCAATCCTAGCGAAGGAAAGGATCAGGGTCTCTGTACCAAGCTTCCTGTCCATTTTCTATCTTCTGTTCCCATCTGTTGCCAGTGCTGCTAATTTCCAAGCTAGAAGCAGGGAGCTGCTGCTGTGTTTTAAATCACAATGTTACCTGCCCCAAATGACGAATCATACCAAAGTGGAAAGAAAAGTGGAAAGGAACAGAGAGAATTCTAATTTCATTGTCTCTTGATTTTTTTTTCCCTGAAAACTGTTCTCATACTTACCCTTAGATTACAAATGACCCACTGAAAACAACAAAAACAACAAAAACAACAACAACACCCAAAAACACCAAAAAAAAAAGAAAAAAGAAAAAGAAAAAAAGAAAACCCTAACCTAGTAGTACTAGACTCTTTTCAGTTTCCGATGGTGGAAGAGGATTTGGTTTGGGTTTGGGTTCTATTGTTGTGGTGCTGGCCTATTTGTTGTTATTCCTTTTTCCTTTCCAGTTGACATTTTCCTCAGACTACATGAAGTCCAGGAAAAGAGGGGAAATGCTATCGTATATCCAGGTCCCCTCTGTCTCCCCCGCATCGAGGTGACTATATTAGAGACTTCGCCATAAAGAGACCAGGAACCTCTTAGTCTGGGTAAGATTCTGTCACAAAATGTGTCTGAATTTACACAGAGTGAAAAATAGGCTTAGGCAGAGTTTTAAATTGTATTCTTTTAATGTTAGGAACTGGAACCTAAGGTCACACCGAGTTCCAAAGAAACTGGAATTGTTTTCTTTGTAATTTTTTTCATACAATGTATTTTGATCATATCCTCTTCCCCCAAATCCTCCTAGACCCTTCCCACTTCCCTACCTATCCAGCTGCATGTTCTCTCTCTCTCTTTCTCTCTCTCTCTCTCTCTCTCTCTCTCTCCCTCTCTCCCTCCCTCCCTCACCCCCCCCCTCCCTCTCCCCCTCTTTCTCTCTCTCTCTCTCTCTCTCTCCACCCCCTCACCCCCACACTCACTCCCCTCCCTCTCTCTCAAAAAAGAAAAAAAACAGAAAAACAGAAAAAATATCGAAACAAGCTAAAAGGAGAAAACAAGCAAAAATACCAAAACTAAACAAAGGTGTGTACACATGGAGTCGATGTTTTTATTGGCTGACTACTCCTGGACATGTGGCCTACTGTAGAATGTGGTAGATACACCCAGTGACACTGAATCAGATCAATCAGAGAAAACTGAAATTCCATTTCCAGCCAAGTATCAATTGTAAATGGCGTCTTGATTGAAAGTAGCACTTTGTGTCCCCTTCTCCTTCTCAGCCTGCACAGAACCTATACCTGACACTACGAACATGGCCAAAACACTGAGACTATGTAGATTATGGGCCTAGGGAAAAAAACCTATGATTATTCTGCTAAAGGAACATAGCAATAAAATGACTCCTAATAACACATTGCTCTACAATAGATCAGAGTATCATTCTGCCCTCAGGAAAGCTTCTTCTGTATTAGATGGTAAGTAACAAAGAAATACACAACTGGATACTGTACAGAGTGAGAGACTTTGAAGTATTCAACTGCAAATGGAATATTCTTATCAAAGCACTCCTGTAATACTTAGATATTAAATGTGGAAACCGAAGTAGAAAGATTGTAAGAGCCAGAGGTAGGGTATGACTCCCAGGAGACAGCACGTACAGACACAACAGGACTGGTGCACATATGAAGTCACCAAGACTGTGACAGCACACACAAGACATGCACAGGTTCAAACAGGAACTGGGATTTCTAATACTTTTTCTTTCTACTTTGATGAGTTGGGATTCATAAACTACAAACATGTACAAAACAGTTTGAGAATTCTGATTGACTACATCTGAAAAATATCCTCTAGTCACAATATACTTTGACTAACTTGCCTGGGCTCAAGCTCAACCTAAAAGCCTGACACTTGGAAGTCAATGTACAGCTGTAGTCCATCTCTCTTATTTGTAAAGTTTATTATAGTATGTAGTATCTTGTTTCTCTTGATTCTTTTAATATCTTAACTGTTGGGAATAAAAATCTGTAGCTAAATTGAATAGTGTAAGCTCGAAAACAAGTAGCATTGTAGAGTAATTGAGGATGAGAGAAGCAGCTTGTATATGGAACCAACACATACCAGGAAGCATAGCTTTCATGAATATTCCTCCTTTAATGTGTTTCATTTTCCTCTGAGAATACTGCAACACTGAAATTTTGTTATTGCAAGAAAAACTGAAGATCTAGGAATATAGCACAATTAGTGCCTACCCATATATTGAAACCCTGGGTTTGATACACACTCTGGCAGAAAACAAACCAGTCATGGTGATATAAACCTGAAATCATCCCAGCACTCAGAGATTGAGGCAGAAGGATCATGAAAATAAAGTAACCTTTGGCTACACAGTGAATCCAAAGCCAGTCTGAATTACAAGGAACTTTGTCTTAAAAGAAAATGACAAAGATGGATGAGAGAAAGAGAAAAAGATACTTAGCATAGGATTTAGCTAAATGCCCCCAACAATGCCAGCTCTCACTAAGAACTATGTCTATTTGCCCATGTCCTTATAGGAACTCCATGTTCCTCACTGAAACCCTGCCATCATTCAAATAAGAACTATTACTCTTTCCCCAAAGGGCAGATTGGCTTACCAGATTATGAGTGAAAAAACAATGACCATAGTCACTCAGGCTTGTGTCCTCTGCCTGCTGTCTGTCTCTGTTGGTCTCTCTCCCTTTCCTCCCACATATGCACACACACACACACACACACACACACATACACAGAAGCAGATAAGAATATGAAGTATTCCCAACCATCCTAAATCAAAAGGGATCCAAGCCCACTAATTTCTGGCAGTGTCTCTCCAGGCCGTAGATACATAAATCTGCCTGTATAGATTTATGAATACATTCTACAGTGAATATTGAATATTGAAAATTGAAGATTACTATAAGTAGAGAATAGAAAGTGAATGTGTAAGGAAGCAACTGATCTAATGAGCTTCTCTTTTTTATTTCTTAGAGGACAGTTCTAAAATATTTACTTAGCAACATTGGGACTTCTATTTGTTTATTGATTTGTCACAGATTAATTACCATTGTGTAAATTAAAAATTATCTAAATATAGTGTCTGGATTATTTATAATGACTCTGGAAGAGGTGGGTCCTTTGTGTAAAACTGGAGGTGGACGAGATCGCTGGAAGCAATGAAAGTCAATGCTGTGATAACTAAAAGGAAAACAGCAAGAACAAAGGCCATAAACAGCCCTTCCCATAGACTGGACTCTGGCCTTCCTCTACTGCAGGAGAAGCTTGGGATGAGGGTTGACTGATTGAAAGCCAAGAGCTGCTAGGTGGAGATGGCTATGCAAAGCCAGAACATCTGCTTGGGAGACAGTAAACGCACAGGCATAAGGACTGTTTCTAGTCCAAAGTGAAAGCTTGATAAAGGAGTCAGGGTGGGTAACAACACGGTGTGGTCTCATTTTTCAAGCTGTGCTCTCTGTGTATTTGTGTGATCTATTTCAATTAATAGTTAAAGAATCAACAGCATAATATTACAAAACACAGGAAGGCAGAGGAGGAGAGAGGAGAGAAGAAAGGGGAAGGAAAGAAAAGAAAGGAAGGGAAGAGGCAGGGAGAGGAGGGTATTTTGTCTCAACATGATTAGTGGGGAAGTAATACATTCCTAGACTTTGAGTGTATATCAGTAGTCGCATTAGGATGCTAACAATGCTAACACTTTAGGAAGTTGTAGGTGGTAAGATAAGCTGGAGAGGAAAATAGAATTTCTGGGGAAAGATGAAACTGAAGACCTCCGCAGAGGGGAGATCCTCTCTCAAGTCTCAGAAAGTCGCGACCACCCAGTAATCTGCTCGAGACACCATGTACCGGAGCAATTGCGAGGTTGTTTATTAGGGCGTGACAACTAGCTGCAGGTCAATTCGTATGCCCACGCAGGAGCTGAATTGACCCCGACAGACAGTTTGAGAAGGGTTTTTAAGGGGAAAAACCACAAACCAAGGACTGGGGAGGGGGTGAGAGGTTGCTAGGGTGGTGTAACATGAAAATAGTGGAACATTCCAAAGGAACCCAACCTACGGGAGTCAGGGTCAGGTGAAAACTCTCTGTACGCTTATCTTTCTCAAGAATGTGGTCCTGCCCTGTTACTTCGGCCTTGCCCTGTCACTATGGTTCTCAGCTTGGTTCCACCTGGCTAAATTGCATTCTAGCCAGTTCCCGTAATTAGTCTGTCCACATTCTTAACTTGCTTCATGCCTCCATGTCTTTGTAAAGAAAGCCTAAAGAATATTTTATGTCTAAAAAGAATTCTATATACCCAGTATCTATAATTTTTCACTCTACAAAAACACACATTACTTGGGACTCTTGTTAAATCCCCATGGACCAGCATATAAGCGTCTGTGCTGTGGAGTTTGGGACATGACAAAGAAAATGAGGCTAGCATCCCAAATTCAATATCATATCCTCAGTCTTTAGAGAATATCATCAATTATAGCTTCCATGTCAACTCTAAGACATTAAGACTAGAGAACTTGAGAGACCTAGTCTGTTCAATGGGTAGCAACTGCAAGGACTCTGGGAAGGCTAAAGACTTGTAACATGACTGTCAGAAAAGGAGGTAAAAGAGAAGGTGGCTTTATCTTTTTTAGACTTTTATTACATTTTCTTTTTGCAAACTGTTGTGGTTTGATATGAAAGGTCCCCTATAAGGCCATGCATTTGAACACTTGGTCCCTGTTGGTCATGCCAGTTTCTGTCCTGGGACCTTTAGAAGGTAGAACATTGCTAGAAGAACTGTGTTCCAGTGAGGAGGGCATGGAAGTTTCATAGCCTGGCTCTACTTTCTGTTGTCTTTCTCTGCTTTCTGTATAAGAAGGAAGTGTGACTGACGCAGGCTGGCCTCACACTCCTAGTACTGTGTCTTCCTACCATAGGAGCTTGCAGAACTGTGAGCCAAAATAAACCTCATCTTCTTTAAGTTGCTTTATGTCTAGGTGAATTATTACAGCAACAAGAACAAAAATATAGCCAATACAAGGACTACACAATTGTAGCAGTTCTTTTGAGCCTCTGGCTACGTGTGGGACTGCGTAAGGGTATTCTGGGTCATGGTTGGGCAGTCGCCTAGAACCCCGAGACTGAGTGAGAACCTGCAGGAGGAGTTTGGTGCGCCCCAAGAACCCAGGGTCCTGAAAAGCAGTCCAGTCTCCATAGAATTACATTGTTCGGTTAAGTAGGCCAGACAATAGGCCTTGGGCCCTAGGAATTTACATACTAATGAAGACCAGAGGGCCCCTCCCAAAGTAGACAGGTAGAGGGTGTGACTAAAGGCCTCAGGGCCTAGGGATTTACATACTAATGAAGGCCAGAGGGCAGAGCAAATTAAGCATGCCTCCCCAGATCCTCACCATATCCTCCCCCAATCCTCCCCTTTTCCCCTCTCTATATAACTCAGGACTGCCCTGAGTTTTATGGGACGTACTTCCAGATTCATCTACCATCCGCCATGACAATAAACCCTTTTGGAACCAATGACTTCCTCGTGTTATTGGGGCCTGCCACCTCCAAAGCCTCCAGGCTGCTGGAACCTTAGACATCCTCCCGCATGTGGGACCAGCTGCAGTGTGAAAAGCCTCCGGGCCACCACCACAGCGGCCTGTAATTTTCCCCACAACTACGAATAGTTTATTTGATGCCTAAAAGAAAGTAGAATGACATTTTAAAAAACTATAAAAGTTTCATGTCATTTGCTGGATGTTAAAAACTAGTGGCTGTTTAGGAAGTACTTGAGAGGTCACTAGACATAACTTGGCTACTATTGTAGTAACGAAGCAGAAAAGAGAACAGTAATTAATTTAGGGAAGCTCCAAGAAGGGAGCCTTTCTGAGCAAATCTCTCTATACATACCGAGTTGCACTGCTGTTATTTTCCTGACTCTGGAAGACAGCAATTTGGAAAGAGGAGGGAATGGAGGCACATTGATTAGATCAAGTGCTGATGTCCTCACAGGCCTCACAGTGGCTCATCCTAAAAATAAGCAGCAAGTCCAAGGCTGGAGACCAAAATCCTGATTCTAAATCTGAGTGTGCTTTCCATATTACTTCAACCTAACTTAGTCTGATAAGGGAAAATCAAGACTTAAAAATTTATGTATACATATACCTGTGTGTATAGTGCATATATACACAAATGAGTGTGCGCGCATGTGTATTTGTGTGTGTGTGTGTGTGTGTGTGTGTGTGTTGGCACCAGTGCAAGTATTATTGTCTTTGAGTCTAAGGTAAACCAACCAAGTTGCCACCATCTCTCCAACAGCATCAGCGATACAGTTTTACTTCTGAAAGGCTAAAAAAAAACAACAAACTCTATGAAATGTAGTATTGGTATTGTTGTACAGCTTCTATGTGCCAAGCACAGTGTTAGTGACTATCACCATCTGTCAGCCACATTCTTCCAGAATCAGCTCTACCCAGGAAAAGTCCTTTCTGTATTGAGTATATTATATATCAGAACCAACACAGGTCAAGTGAAATAAAAGTTATGATACCCTTAAGTAAATGTTTTATGAAAATTGTATTTTACTTTTTACTACATATATAATTATGCACATGGAATATAATATATGTTATTTGCATATTAGATAAAAACAGTTGTCAGGTTGAAACAGTTGATGTAGAACTAGTCTCATTCTATGATCATATTGTTTTCCCATCACATTTCTCAATGCAAAAGTCCCACTAAGTAAGCGATATGTGTTGAGAAAACAAAAGTCTATGACAGCCTTGAAGCCCCTGGGATGAGGACATGTATAAGTTTCCTGTATTACCATCTCATCAGTTACTCATTTTAATAGCATGTTTTACCCAAATAATTATTGATTACTTTTAAAGCTACAAAATGACTAGCTGATGATTGTTTTTAAAAAGTATATACTTGGGCACCAGGAAAAACCAACCTAGTAATTTTCCACCAGGCAACTTTTTCCAAAGCTCTTGCTTTCAGATAACACAGTGTGTTTTTGATTTTAAGTTTCAGACTTGGCATGCCTGTACTTCAATGAAAAACACATTCTTTAGGAAGAGAAAGCTCTGTTAAGAATGTGAACAAAACATTTAAGGACAATGAGAAGTTGTATCCCCCTTCAGAAACAGGCTGTGTTAAAACTGTAGTGCAATTTAACACATCCCAAGGACATCACTGGCATTCACTACACTGGATTAGATAAAAAGGCAATTGCCAAACTCCATTGTTGCCTCTCAGGAAAATAGTAGGTGTCAGAAACTAAGGCCTTACAAGTGGCAATGGTATTGCAATAACCCACATGGAAGTGACATATTGGAATCCTGAGGGTGGGATATCAGTGGCCAGTGATGAAATGATGCAGTGATCCAATGATATAGTGGCCAGTAATGAAGGGATGATGCAGGGATGATGCAGGGATGCAGTGGCCAGTGATGAAGTGACAGAGTGAAACAGTGACCAGTGATTCAGTGGACAGTGATGAAGAGATGCCTGGAAGCATAATGAATCAATGAACTGAAGAGAATTAATGCTAATAGGAAAGCCTTAAAGGAAGCTCTGGCTGATGATTGCTGATTCCACTTGCACTTACTTGAACCTTCCCATTGTAGCCCAAATACCATGGCATCTTAACCAGAAGCCAGTGCTCAAAGAGAGAAATACAAGATAGCATGTTCTTACTTTTTATCACATGAAAGGATTTGTTAATAAGTTTATAATAGGTAATAAATAATCCTTGGTGGCTTAAATGCATATTCTTCAAGATAATGATGAGTTAGGAATACTGAACAAACCCTGCCACTTTGCCTAAGCCTACAAACCACAGTGCAACATTCAGGATAAAGAGAACTCCTGGTGGACAGTCATACTGATCCTGCCTCAGCCTTTCCATGGAGAACCAGATAGCATGGTCTTTTTATAAGAATGGATGATCCTGGTATCAGAAAAGCAAGATGCCCTTTTTGAAACTGAGCATTTTTTTGTACAGCTATATTCTTAGGACACAGACAAGACCTCAAAAGACTCAGCGGAATGGAGAGCTCTTTCAGTGTTTGGTTGCTAATGAGTTAATCTTCAAAGTACACAGTTTTCTCATATCATATTGGGTTAGGAAACATCAGTGTTTCATGTGTGATTAGCAGTGTCTCTGCAAATTTTACCCTCAGTGCTCAATAAAATCCTTGTGCATATTATAAAAATGGCATCTCAGATCTATAAAACTTCCCATTTCACATGATTTAGTTTCAGAGCTCTACTCTATCATCTGGATGCACAGTTGACAGAGGAAACCATATCATTCAATATTTATGATGCTAGAAGATGACCAGTATTCCCCAGAGAGAGGTTTCCTGAATGTCCAGATTGGTTTTGGGGTAACTTTGCAACATAATAAACTTTGGAACATTAGGGGATTGTGTCTAGAGCCTACAGCTAGATATGAAACTATTAAAATGGTTTAAGTCCGTGACTAAGTTTGGGAAATATCAATCTAGTTAAAATTTACAACAAAAGACATTAACCAGGCAAGTTTGGTGACTTGACCAAGAGTACATTGCAAATCTGCTATGCCTTGGTTATCCACTACTGGATAATAAATAACACTGACACTTAGTAGTTTTAAGCAATATTAAATCTCAATTCTGTGAGTTGGGATTGCAACTACAGCTTGAATCAATCAATATCTCTGCTCAGAATCTTTTATTAAAGCTGTACCTAGGCAGCTACCAATGGTGAAAGAACATTTGAAAGCTGACTGAAGGAGAACGTCAGTCTCCAAGATCATTTATACAGCTATTGAAAATAGTTATACAATAACACAGGCATTACCAAAACCCAAGTATCCCTGCAGGTCACTTAGTGTACTTGCAATAGTTACTAGTGACACTTCAGAATGCATTGACTTTTCTGAAATCAGGGAAGGGACACAGACAAAGTTATTGAAGGATGGAAATTATACATGCTACATGATTTAAAACACATATACAGGAAAAAAACACAAAAAGAAAACCCACTCTTTGATTAATAAAACTATGAAATTTTATTCTTTATCATATTCCTCTAGTTATACAACTTTTAACAAGTAAAATGCAAATTATTATAAGTGAACTTTTAATGCTTTAAAACTGTTTAGCCATTTAAAGTAAGTTATGATTTCATGTTTTCTTTTAAAAGGTATTGCTGACTACATTTAGGATTTTTTTCATTTTTAAATTCATAATTATAACTCCTTGTATATAATTTTTATTCCTGAATATGTCTAAACCCAAAGGAGATTTTTAATAGGCTATTCCAAATTTGCAACTCATGACAATTTGCAGAAGTAGGAAAAAATATGGAAGAAAAGGCCAAGTACCTCTGGTCTCTCAGACAGAAGTGGTCAGAAGGTCAGATGAATATGTACTTGAACATCTGCCATTTTGAAGGGGAAGATCAGTTTACAGTCCTTTGTTTCTGTTGAGCCACTTCTCATAGAAAAATGGGTGCAGTCTAGAAGAAGCCCTGTATGATGAAAGTGTATTGCAGTGTCTACAAAAGCAGGCTTTCAGATGCCTGTGCCCTCATGCATGCCCTCACCAATGCCCAGCCTCTGGCACGGTGTCGGGTATACAACAGCTTCAAATGTTCTCTTTCCTCATTGTGCTTCAGCCTGACCAGCAACCAGTGTCCCACTAGTCTGAAGAATAAACCCTACTCCAGCAAGAGAAGCCCCAGGGCCAGAACCAAAATAAAGAAGAGGAACCTGGAATGATGCTGATTTCGCCTAAAGAGATTTTTTTTGGTAAAATCCAATTATTGACACTGAGACGGTCAAACAACTGTGTAAGTTTTCTACTGTCCCTGTGAGAGCACTGAGCTGTGACTCCCTACAAAGAAGCTGATAGCTTTGTCCCTAGTGTGATTTATTTTCACTAAATCAAGGTTGTTTACTTCATTAACAGATCAGTAAAGCTTAATTTTGACTTAAATGTTTCCAGAGCATAATTCTTTCAGAGGACCCCAGTACAGTAATATAAACTGTGCATATGGTCACACACAATTATAAGCTTAGAAGAGACTGCAACTCCATGACTTCATCACAGTGGCTTTTGGGACTGGAATAGTAATTACAGCTGTGTTTGCTGCATTCATGATGGTCCTTCATATGAAATAATAGGCTCCTTCCATTTTTTGTGAAAAATGGGTCTTTCAGAAATAGAGAATCTGAGTAAAAATTCATACTTGCAATGTAATGAACTATTCCTGTCAACTTGTGATCATTTCCTTCCTTTAACTTAGGATTTCCAATTTAAAAATAAATTATGACAGAAGGCCTGGTAAAAGTCACATCATGCAATCCAACACAGGCTTGAAGAAACCAGGAAAGTTAATTTTTATATAACTTCAAGTTAGGAGAAACAGTGGTGAGAAAACACATCAAGCAATTTATGGTTGATATTAGTATTAAATATTACTCTTAAGACTTTGGAAACTTTCCAACTCACTGTTTCATCCCTGAGAATTTTTTTATATGAAAAATATGTTTAAAACTGTCAAGAAAAAAGTTGTTTTCATGTCTGAACCCTACTTCTTTGTTCTAGTCTAAAATTTAGATTCCTGCCTGAAATTACTTCTTTGTTCTAGCCTAATGTCAGATTCCTGCCTGAAGCCCACTTCCTTGTCCTTGGCCAATGTCAGATTCCCGCCAAGTAGCCCATTTCCTTTATTGTCATGCTTGTTCCTTGAATATTTGCATCTATTGTATTGCTAGTTCCTCAACCTATAACTGACCTTAATACTTGCCTATAATTAAAATGGTATAAAAGCAAAGAGGAGGAGGGGGAATGGGATAGGGGGTTTCTAGAGTGGCAAAATGGGGAAAGGGGAAGGCATCTGAAATGTAAATAAATAAAATAGCCAATAAAAAAATTGTCAAGAAGTAGTCCTGTGAAACACAGATTACAAACAAAATCCTATCTCGATTTCTCCTTATTTCCCCCAAACCATTCCCATGAAATTACACATTAGGCAAAAAGTATAACGATCGTCAGGATAATTAAAGCCAATATCATAGGAATGGTTAATGCGATAGATTCTAAAATCTACAAAAAGTAAAAAAAGAATGTGGCAGGAAAAATGCAAAAATCTAACAAAATTTAACAGCAACTAGAAACTTTATATCTTGAAACTTTAATTTATTTAAAAATTGCAGGGGCCTATTATATAGTCTTTCCAAGAAAGGGCTGAGGGGCACTATAATACTTGCAATGAAGTCTTTTCCTGAGAGCATCCCTCAGGGAAGAAGATATACACCAACATCAGTGCATTCCTAAGTGTGGTCAGTATGCACCAACATCAGTGTATCCTTCAAGTAATCGATATACACCAATATCACCTTCTAAGCTATAGTGACACAAGTGCCCAAATGACAACTACAATGCTTTTATTCTCCCCAAGAAAATGTTACTAGAATCTACTTTCTGTAAGTCTTTGCTTTCTTCACCTAAGAAATGGTCACTATTCCCAGGAGAGTCAAACCAGATTCTCTCAGAAAAGCATATGTCATATTTACCCACTTTAGGCATTAAAACTGCATGAAAAAGAAACCTAGTGGATATATTTATCTGTGAAGACACCCTTAGTAATGATAAAACAGTATTTATGAAGATAATCATGCAATATCTCAAGATCATTATATGTTGTAATGAAAAGCCTCCTTGGTTCACATATTAATGACTAGTTGTACATAAAAAGAAGATGGGTCTCATCCCTTATGACCAAACTGGATATAGGTCCTTAATTGCCATAAAGAGAGTAGAATCTAATCATGATCACTATATAAATTCTCAGAAATATATTCATAGTCCAGCAATATAAGAATAATATTTTTAACAGTGTTGTCATAGATTTATATCATTTCCTCCTATCATAAACTAGACCCTTAGAATCTAGATCATAGAGAGATGTTCTCTTCAAGCGTTCTGTGAAGGTCCAGAAAAGCAGGATATTTGCTTGTGTATAGCACAGGGAGAAGAGGACTGAAAGACTTCCTTGGGCCTCTGTGGTCAACTAGGAAAAGGCAGGCTGCCAGGGCCCTGAGCCTCAGTGGGCTTACAACTCAGGAAAAGAAAATGTTGCTCTGGAAAAAAAATAAATAAATAAGTAAGGTAGGACAGCAACAAAGCCTGGCATGAGCTGAGACAGATTGAGAGAAGATACACAATCAAAAGAAGTCAAATAGACATAAACAGGGCATTTTAAGTGCCTCGGGGGCCAGACGGTTCTCTCAAGTCAAAGATTATCTGATTCCTGAAGAGTCAAAGCTACAGAGACACCTAGGTTAATTTGGAGAAACTCTGGAAACTCTGAGCTGATCTGGAATTGTGTGATGTTTCTTACCATCACACAGACTGAATGCTCAGAAAGTGAGATTAAAATCATTTGTAAGACAGGGTTACACTTGGACACACCTTTGTGAAAACAGTACCTACTAAACAGTGGCATGCATAGTATGTTCAGTAAGTTCTGATTTCCAAGTTATTTCTCTCAGGAAACTGAACAGCATCATCAAGACCCAGAAGCTGGCCTCCTCAGAACGTCTCTACCTTGCTCCCTGAAGTCAGCACAGATATGGCTGCTTCTGAGTTTTCATTCCTAAGCAACCATTTTTTCCAGATCTAATTTTAGCTGGAATTGTTTGCTCATCAACTGATCCTCAAGGCAGTTACAGTTGTCTTCCAATGTACTCATTAATATATTGGCTCCAAGCAGACAATTTTAATAGGCTTCTCATCTAACTTCAAATTGTAATCTGTGTCTGTGGGTCAAGGAACTGTTTTCTATTCTGGTGGATAGTTCCTGGATAAGAAAGAAGACACAGAAGATGGAGAGAGCACTTATAACAGGGAGATTTGGGTGCTCTTTGTCATGTCTGTACACTCCTTGAGTACTTTCTGGAGGCGAGGAGGTAGGTGGTTGGGATACAAATAAAGGAATTTTTGCTGAAAAATAGACTTTCCTTTGCATACTTTAGTGATCACTGGAATTTTTATGCAGAAATCTTTGACTCCAAAGGCAGAAGCTGAGAAACATCTAATACCAAACCAATTACACTAACTTCTAAAGATTATTACCACATTATCCTATGATCATAGATGACCTTGTTGACTTTCTAAATATGAATATTGTCTCCCTGAAAGCAAGAGCTATCATTTGTCCATTGTTATCATTACCAATCCCTACAACGATGCCTGCTTCTAATATGCAGTAAATGCTCATAGAGGGAGATAAAATACTGAAATAAATTTGTCAGCATGACATTCACACATTTGTTTGGTTTTCTGAAATATACAACCAAACCAGAGTTAATTGTTCTTTCTCCTGTCCTTCTCTATGTTTAAATGAGAACATTTCACTGAGGACTGGAATGTCCTCCAATCATTAAGAACAAACCACAACATCCACTTCAAGGTAAACAGGAAATCGTGTTCTGGGATGTTGGTCAGCTAAGAGAATCTTTCTGTAAAAGCAAGATGCTCCCATAAAAATACAAGTTCACCGGTTTAGATTGAAGCTAAACTCGGACTCTATTCAGTCAGTGATGTCACTATCAACTTTTACATGTTTAGCATTTGCACTCTTAATGTTAATAGTTAAACTTCTCCTATTAACATATAGGACCCACTAAAGGAGGGGTCCTATCGTGTCTTTCAGTTCCTGGTAGACCAAAAAGACTAAGTCCCTGTTTGTGTAGCTGTATAATATTAGAAGTTTTTTTATTTGTACTATATAATTTAGTCTTTTCAAACTTTGTTTTCACTCTATGAATTAGAGATTACCTTTTTCTTTTTAATAGATGTGTACAGAGTGGCTAAGGGACCAAGCAGTCAAGGTAATATGGCATTTTCTTTTTCCTCTTGAGCTCAGTATTCCATTGCCTCAATCCAACTTCTTCTTTGCTGGGATTACAGTCTACCTCACCACACCTCGTCTTTGTGTCGCTTTTAAATGGCAAATCTGGGGCTGCTAACCCTACAGTGCCCTAGCTCTCTTTCATTCCATCTTTCTCTCTTTCTATAGAAAACTGGGTTATTTGGTACTGCTCTTTTAGAATGCAGGGAGATTTGTTACTTCATATAAAAGCATACAGGGGAGTCTTAACTATGATTGTGGATCAGTAACTCTACAGAGAAAGAAGAACCAAGTGCAACTGCTGTATATCTACTAGATGTCTAAGACATTTAGAGCCTAAACACAGATCTTAGGGTTATGTATTTTCCTGAGGTGATACATGAATTTAGAGATGCATTATCTCATTTCCTGTGGCAAAACTTTCTTGTCTTGGCTCTGAGAACGGTCTCAGACAAGGTGCCAGTTCTTAACTACTGATAGAATCCTGGCCCAAGGATCCTGGCTTCACTACAGCTTCCTGTCACCCAGAAAGGTTAGCGAATATGCAAACGTTCCATGCAGAGCTGGCCTGAAAAGATTCAATTGGAAATACTTATCTTCTTTCTTTAATCACACTACACTGACTTTCATTCCATGCATAACCTTGGATTCTTACTAACTGTTTTCATAACTTGACTATAAATTCAAAAGGAAAAGAAAACAGACATTGCTAGTTAACTGTTTCAGCAGATCGCTTAAATCCTGATGTAAAGTACTCATAGGGCATGATTTCCATGTGTTACCTGGGTAAGATGTTAATTAGAAAAAAGAGATTTTCTGCCTTCCTTCTAGGAAAACTAGATTGATGATCAGTGTAGTAGATATAGAAATGCAAAAATAACAAAGAAAGGCAAATATTTACATAAAGCCTCAGCAGATTTTTGAGCTCTGATTCAGCTATTTCCTTGTTTACTAGATCTCTCTCTCTCTCTCTCTCTCTCTCTCTCTCTCTCTCTCTCTCTCTCTCTCTCTGTCTCTCTCTCCCTCCCTTCCTCCCTCCCTCCCTCCCTGCTTCTGTGTGTGTGTGTGTGTGTGTGTATGTGTGTGTGTGTGTGTGTCTGTGTGTGTTCTTAGACTTTTAGAATGAGAAGAAGCCTCCATTTTTTTTTATCTAAGTATCTCTGCACAGAAGAGGAACCAAGCACAGAGAAAGTAACTGACTTCTATTTGATCAGATTTAAGTACCACTGTGCATTGCACCATGGATTATATATTTCTACAAATGGAAGGAGTGCTGTAAATTAAACCTGAACACAGGTTTTTATCATTTAGAATTTGATGGCAATTCCATTATGAAACAAAAGTCTTTTTATCAAAAATAGCATTAGGAAGAAATTATCTATTATAGATTAAAACCAACTGAAGACATATTAACTGGATATAATATATAGATCTATTGAATCCTGATTTCCATAAACCAACTGTAAAATTTACTTTTTCAAATAGGTAATGAAAATTAAATATGGATATGGTACTGGCTTTTACTGATGAACCAATATTAACAATACTGAGTCTACTAGACATGTTTTTAAGTCTTATAAAAAAAAAAAGATGGGGTGTTCAGACTGGTGAGGTGGCTCCATGCTAAAGTGTCTGGTGAATAATCATCACCCCCTTGGTTCAAATCTCCAGGACCCATATAAAAATCTGGGCATGATGGCATGCAACTTTTATCTCAGCACTGAAGTGATAGAGACAAGCAGACCCCAAGGACTCCCTAACTAGAGAGTCAAGTAGAAATAGTGAACTTCAAGTTCAGTAAAATTCCGTGTCTTAAAGATAAAGTAGATGAAAGACATCTGATGTCAACCTGTGGCTTCCACATGAGCATACACCCATACCCTCCTCCCATAAACAGTGTTCAAAGGGTTACTTACATTTTGAGTTTAATCATAGTTATACATTGTGGTGGCTTGAATGGGATGACCCCTATAAGTTTCATAGACTTTTGAATACTTAGTCTCAGGTGGGTAGAACTGTTTGCAAAGGATTAAGAGGTGTGGCCCTGTGTGAGATGGGTCTCTAGGGATGGGATTGGAAATTCAAGGGACCCATGCAATTCCCAGTGTCCTTTCTGCTTCCTGCTTGTGGATCAAGATGTGAGCTCTCAGCTGCTGTTCCAGCTGTCTGATGTCAGCCTTTGCTTTGCCATGATAAAGTCTAAAATCATAAGTCAAATTAAAGCCATTATTCTACAAATTGCTGTGGTCACAGTGTCTTACCACATCAGTAGAAAAGAAACTAAGACAAAGTATATATTCAATATATGTAAAATATATTTTTTAAATTTCCTCACACTCAAGGCCAAACTCTTTTGACTCCCATTTGAAACTTAAGTATTTTACATAATACCAAGTTCACAGAGAAGATGCAAAGATAAGTAGTAAGAGCAGAATTTCCATATAGCAAACTCAACATATTTTACTGTTATTTTCAGGTGAATATTTAGTATATGTGTATGTGTGCTTGCATATCCTATGTGCGTGATTATATCATCTATCTTTAGATGCTTTTCTTTTAATATATTTGGACCTTGTGAGAGTCTTCCAAAGGTATTTATACTAACACCTGTAATAGCTTTGCAGCCTTGAAATCTTTTTTGTACAGATATATCTTACACTCTCAGAACTAATGCCAAAGGGCTAGGTGTGAGCATGGTGTACCTACATAAACACAGCTGAGTACTTTTCTGCATAGATTGTATTCCTCAGAACAAATACTATAAGTATAAAAATTCTAATTGGTTATAACACTAGACTGGTGAAAGGGGTTCAAACCCAAGTATTGTAGACATTTTTTTTCCTGAAACATATATAAGGAGCAGCCCTTAATTCTGGATAGCTTGTCAGAGGATCTTGGCAAGTGTTATGACTGAATCATTGTGAATCCATCCCTACTATCAACAAAGTTCAGAACATGTGCCCCCCAGATGGTGGTTCAGTGCCATATGCACATGTAAAATAGGATGTATGTAAAATTATCTCATGTGCCTCAGAGAGCTACATCCTGGGAGTCTACAGGTTTTATGCCACATCTATCAACTATTGCCAGCATTCACCCACTCACAGCAACTAACTGGTGGACAGATTCTCTACAGCTAAAGAGGATACAAATTCTTCTGTAATCTATCTAAAGAAGTAAATAAAGGAAAATGATTATATCATATTCTTTGCTACATGAACCTTTATATTTTCATTATTAAAGGTTAATAACTAGATATCTCTTGATTATTGTAAAAATATATTTTAAGTGACTGTCTAAAGTTTGTGAGCTGAATTATTATTAAATGCTATTATTGGCATTTCTGAAATTTTCTCCTTACTTAAAATAGAACAATTTTATTACTTATATAATTGAGCTGAGACTACTGTGTATAGTTTTACAGTGCTAAACATAGTAGTGACCATATTTTTTAAGATAAAATGCCTTATGCTTTAAATAGTTAAAAGCCAAATTGAGTGACTTTCTTTACTATATGTTCTAGAAAAACAAGTCTAATATTCTAGTACTTTACCAAATTGTAAGTAATTTGTTTTCTGTATGTTTTCACAACTATAATCCACTTTGCCAGTATAATATTGTCATACTATATAAAGCAGAATATAAAATACTTCATATTTTTAAATTAAAAACTGGTATGTTTATTTTCTAGATGATAATTTAAGAAGATAATCTCTTTTGAAAGTTTCATTACTAGCATAATGAAAATACCTAAATTTAACATGTCATTTTGTCAAAAGTATACTGAAAGATAGTATGTTAAAATAAACCATCTATTTGTATAAATTCATAATGTTAGTAAACATTATATCTGATGAACTTCATCAAAAATTACAGTATAATTAACATTTTCCTTTCTTAGATTCAACACGACTTTGTTTCAATAGCGTCCCTCTCTGAGCACAGGTGAATGACAGACTTCTAAGGCAAGCAAAGACCTGAGTTTTCTTCTTGGTGCTGCTCTGAGTGAGTGAGTGAGTGAGTGAGTGAGTGAGTGAGGAGTGAGTGAGTGAGTGAGTGAGTGAGTCGAGAAGATGAGAGTTGTGGGACTGACTGGTGGATTCCATTCCTTTAGCTGTGAGGCAACAACTTTCCCTCAATGGGCCTTCACTGCTTCAGTGACAATTAACATTACACAAAAGTACACAGAAGTCATTTATATATAAATCTGCCTTCTACTTGAAAGGGCCATTTGTAGGCTCTTTGACTCAGTTCTACAGTAATGTAACTGTAGGCTTTCCCACCAGTGCATAAGTTCCCCAAAATAACAACTCTGAGACTTAATTATATTTATGAGTAAATGCTTAGGCCATAAGTTTGATTCTGCTCGCCAACTAGCTCACAACTTAATTATCCATTTATTCTACTCTAAGTTCCCCCACTTGGCTGGTTACCTGGTCCTCAGTTTCACAAAACTGTCTTCCTCAGGGTTCATGAAAATCTCCTCTTGTCTCACACAATCCCAGAATTCTTCTCTCTCTCCCAGTTGTCCCACCTTCTAATCTTGCCTTCGCTCATCAGCTAATAGCTTTTTATTACCAGGTGAATACTTTTACACAGTGCACAAGAGATTATCTCTACATGATAGGGGCAAAACTAAAACATGAGGCCTCTTTCACATGCACTGCTAGTGATCATGAATATGCTCATTTTCTGATGTGCAAATACTCCCATAGACAAACAAAAAATACCTCATTTGTCCAAGACAGACAAACATAGATCATCCTCCTAAATACCAAAGTATACTAACTGGAAGAAAGAAATTGATTAAGAATCCAGAGTTCTTGAGAGTTCTACAAAATGTTCAAATACTCATTCATCTGTTTTATGAAGGAGGGGAAGAAACAGTTAATGCTGGCTGAACTGGGAAACTAAAAGTTTTTGTAATAAAGCCATTCTAGCAGATATACAGGAATGCTCAATCTGCAGTTGAAAAAAGAGAAGGCTCTAAGCAGATTTGTTGTGTTGGAATTTTGATTCTCAGCTGACAAAAAATCAGTCAGACCGAAGTAAGGGGCTTCATTTCATTCTTGTGTTGGTAATTTTCCCTACCCTACCACAATAAAACCCGTTCCTGGAGATTTATTCAAGATGAATAAAAATTATACTAGGACAAACACATACTTATTGCAACATTATTCATAACAGTCAAAAACTAGAATGTCCACTAGCATGGAAAGGAACAAACAATTCATAATATGATCACATACCAGAACATCACTCAGTGATAAAAGAAACAAAGTAAAATGTAACAAATTATAAGAATTACAAAGCCTTTATACTAAATCAAAAAGTTGAACAAAAGTACATAATATATAATTCCATTTAGATGAAAATTTAGACCAAGAAAAACAAACTCAAGAGTCTGTAATACAGCAGGTATCCATAGCCAAAGGTCTGGGTGAGGGAACATGTGCAGAGCCTGACAAGAAAATGCAGGGTCTCCTTCGTGGTATTTCCACAATGTTATACCAATAACAAGGCCCAAGCAATTTTGAACTTACCACAGATTAAATGTGTGTAAACTATACTTCAATTAAGCTTAGACAAATAGACAAATAAATGATAGACAGATTATAGATGATGAAGAAGAAGATAGATAGATAGATAGATAGATAGATAGATAGATAGATGGTGGATAAATTAATTGATAGTCAAGAGAGATAATAGATGATTGATAGATAGATAGATAGATAGATAGATGATAGATAGATAGATAGATAGATAGATAGATAGATAGATAGATAATAGATAGATGATAGTTTACAGGCAGGCAGGCAGGCAGGCAGACAGACAGACAGATAGACAGACAGATAGATGTAATAGGAAATCAGAAACAAACTCCCTTTAAGTGTTGCTAATAGTACTCTGACTTATGCCCTGCAGTAATTAATTCAAATGTGAGGCTTTTGCCAGACCTTTGTTCTAAGTTAGCATCACCATGCCACCCAGTGTGTACATGCAGCTGTTCAGTTGTTATCTGTTCCCAACGTAACATTCTGAAAACATCCCTGGTGGTCGGGGAATTCACAAAAAGCACTGTCAGCCAGTGAGCGTGTTCTTGGTTAAGCAGTTCTGTGCTTTTTCACTTTCACTGAGTCCTACTGAGCATAATGACCATTTTGTTATTCCAGTACCTTTGTGGACACTATAAAAAATATAATACTTTCCATAGAGGGAGCTGAAGTGTGCATCTGGTTTCTTTCTTTGTCTTTCTTTTGTTTTGCTTTTTAAGCCTTTGATGAAGTGTGGAACCTATGACTCACATCTCTGCAAAGGCTGACTTTCTTTTTCTTATCTTCATTTACTTGAATCTTACAAGTGTTTTACTTCAGATACATAGATGACAGATGATAGATAGATGATAGATAGATAGATAGATAGATAGATAGATAGATAGATAGACATATATATGTAATTTGCCTATATTTTGAGTGACTTCTCTGTTCTCACAACTGTTCATGAAAGGTATTGTTTGTAATTGATGAGAATCTTCTGTTTTTCTAACATTATATTTTTATTAATTACTTGGGAATTCACATCATGCATTCCAATCATGCTCACTTTCCAATTCTTTCATGTCTGCTCCCCATCCCTTCTGACCTCAAAGGAAAAGACAAAAGAGAGAAAAAGGAAAGAAAAAGAATCCACTTTGTGTTGTTCATAAGTATGTCCATAGGCATGGCCTAACTCCCAGTGACCACCCCTCTAAGGAAAGCTGAGTCCTTCTCCACCCACATCCCAGCCAGAAGCCATCAACTGGGAAGAGCTACACATCAACATCCCTATAGCAATTTGTAAGAATTCTCCTGGATGGCTTCCTTTTTTAGGCTGTTACATTTTTGGAGGTAAGGGTGGATGTAGGGATTGTCGCAGAAGCTTTCTATGTTCCTCTTTCTCAACTGTGCACCTGCAGTCATCTACACCACTACAGGAATAGCTTCCTTGCCCTTTACACTCAGTGGGACCATGGATCTTGGCTTCTACATGGTTTCTTTTTTTTTAATTGGATGTTTTACTTACATTTCAAATGTTATCCCCTTACCCCATTCCCCCCCAACCAGTACCCCCTATCCCCTCACCCCTCCTCCTGCTTCTCTACAGATGTGTCCCTACCTAACCCCCCACTCCCACCTCCCCACCCTCAAATTCCCACCCACTTGGGCATCCAGCCTTCATGAGACCAAGGATCTCTCCTCCCACCTATGCCCAACAGGGCCATCCACCCTTACATATACAGCTGGAGCCATGGATTCCTCTCTAAGTGCTCCCAGGTTGGTGGTTTAGACCCTGGGAGCTCTGGTTGGTTGGTATTGTTGCTCTCCTCATGGGGCCGCAAACCCTTTCAGCTCCTACAGTCTTCACTCTAACTCCTCCATTGGGAATCCCATGATCAGTTCAATGGCTAGCTGTGAGCATCCGCCTCTGAATATCTACATGAACATTCACATGATCTCCAGTATCAGTACATGTTGAGGATCTCTGCTTGGTCTGCAGTAGCAATGCAGCTTCCTGACATCAACATCATCCTCAGCTGAAGCACCAGCCATGGACCACCATGTCCTCCAGGAGAAATATGGACCATGGAGGTCTTTCAAAGAAGAATAATCCAATAAATGGACAATTCTTTATTTTGGACGTCCTGTCACTGTTCAGAGCCAGGGCGAGTATGTGTCTGAGCAGAGTGTTCTAGGGATGAATTAGTGTAAGCTCCAGGTTGCTACACACCATCCTGCAGACCCTACTGGATAACGACCTGTTCCTCTAGCAAACGCAGTCTTCTCTCATATCCATTAGCTGTAAGTCTCAAGTTTCACACCACTCTGCTCCTCCATCTTTCCCACCTCTCCATCACATATTTGTTTGTCATAGGGCATTGGAAGCTGTAATATGTCACTGCTGTATGTACAAACCTTCATTGCAATGAGTTGTTGGTCTGGTTCAAGGACTCTGGCTTCTGCCACATCATCAATACTGGAGCATGGCTGAGATGTCTCTCAGATATCTTGTTGTTGTCCAGAGTCATGGAGATTCTGTGGCTCTGGTTCTGCAGGATTGGCCCCTTCATATGCTCAAGCAGCTCATAGATGGGAGTAGATGTGTGATGGCTATTCCTGGTTGTCAACTTGATTACATCTGGAATGAACTACAATATAGAAATGGAGGGCACACCTGTGATCCAGATCTTGAGGCTGGAAGATACAGGCTTATAACCCAGGTCTTGACATGCAGATTTGAGGTATAGCAGCCATGAAAAGCTTAGGCTCAGGCAAGCTGATTACACACTTTTAATCAGAGAAGAGTGAGGCAAGCAGATCTCTGAGTTTAGGGTCATCCTGGGACAAAGCAAGCTCCAGATCCAGGCACGGTGGTTCACACTTTTAGTCTGAGCTACACTGGTGGAAGCTTACATAAGAACACTGAAAGAAGGAAGACTCACTATTCTTCACCTGCTTGTGCTTGCTTGCCTGCACATCTGTAGAAACCTCTTCTTGAGGATTCCAGCATATATAGAAGACCAGCTGAAATAATTAGCCTCTTGGACTGAGCAACTACTAGACTTCCCATTCACAGCTGCTGATTGTTGGGTTAGTTGGACTGCAGACTGTACGTCATTACAATAAATGCTCTTAATATAGAGAGACATTCCATAAGTTCTGTGACTCTAGAGAACCCTGACTAGTACAAGATGTTAGGGTGAACCAACCAGTCTTGAATCTGGGCCTGGATGGTACCTGAGTTGGTCAGCCTGCATTTCAGCCTAGCCAGTGAGGGCTAGTGCCAGCCAGTTGAGAATCTTCTGGTGGAAGTAAAAATAATTCCAACTTGACTCTCTAAATGAGTATGCCTAATTTAGGTTTATTATCATTATAAAATAGATAATGAAGTAAAAGTCTTAACAAGAATTTTAAATGCAAATATAGAAAAGAGAAAAGAAAACTTAGTAGTAGTATATGTTGCAGAAGATAATTAACATCTATCCCAATAATTAATAATTATGGAACATTATGGTACACTTGACAAACATTCCCCAACTTAAAAGTAGAAGAATACCTCATAGCTGACCACAATTAAAAAAAACAATCCTCATTATAGGGCATTGGAAGCTACAGTATGTCACACTGCATTATAGAAAAATTATAAACATCTGCCCAAAATAATTTTTGTCCTATTTTGTAGCTGGAGGTATTTGAAAAAGACACTTTTAGCAGGGGGTGGCGGGGGGGCTGAGACAATGGCATGACGGCATGGCTCTCTGGAGGGCCAGAACTCCAGAGCTTTCCTTGTGGCCACACTAGCCACACACCACGATCGTCTACCCTGCTATCTGACACCACACTCATCACCTGGTAAATCAAAACTCTTAAAACTTACAGTTAACCAAACAGATTTATATGTCAGCAAATATTCAAATCCCAAGATGTCCACACAGTTTAGACATGTTATCCCAATTATCCTAACCTTTAGATTTCATATCTACCTATGCTACTTAAAGCCACATGGGTCCACATCAGCTTCCATTTTCTTCCACCTTCTCCCTCCCTTCCTCTCTCTCTCTCTCTCTCTCTCTCTCTCTCTCTCTCTCTCTCTCCCACCACTCTTAGCTCTGCCTTCCTTTTCCCTGTCCAATCATAGTCTTCTTGATACACTAATATTTAAAACAAATTGGGCAGGAAAATTTCTGCTGTACTATTTAGCTTTCTTTTTGTCTTGGTGTAGTAATTTGGGGATAAAACAACAACACAAGGCATTTTTATTTCTACCTTCATTTGTTAAAGGAACCAAATAAATAAATTAAAAGCTTACTACCAAGTGGATTCTACTAGTAGATATGCAGATAAAGAAAGCTGTTGATGGAAAAAAAAAGTTCTCATCTTAAAGCGAATAAGAGATAGTTTATTCTAGAACCATTCTGAGTAACCACGGCCTAGGAACAAAGATTTAAGTTACTCCAAATTCCATGCTGCAACGTGGAAGCAGTTGAAGTTTTATAGCCTAACAGAACAAAGAAAGTCATAAATCAAGACAATTTAAATACATTGGTGAGTACATCAGAGAGATAGTTACAGAATGATGGGAAAAGCTTCTCTATAAGCCTCAGATGTCATGTGATGACATTCTTAGCTTTGGAGTTAGTGAAAGCCAGTGGTCTGATAAATTAATAGATTTCAAGGTTTTATCTCTTAGTTATGGGATGTTAGTTCAGATACAGACACATCTAAAGAATGGCTATTCTCAGAGAGAGGGGCTAAACCTAGCACAGATACTATAATTAGACTCTGGACCTGCAACATCCCAACCTCTCTACATCGTGACAGTTTTAAACAGCCAATTGGTCTTTGCAGACACAGCTTCCTTCTAGAAATTTTAGTTCATGAAACTAACCAATGTTAAGAAGATGGTAGACTAGAGGCAACTCTGTGTGAGCCAGGAAAGTAGAGTATAAAATAAAGAAAGAGTACTCTCTTATAAACAGAAAGAGAGAAGATATTTGGAAATACACAAAGAAAGTGAAAGTTCACCTAAAATAAGCGGGTGACTCGGAGAAGGAAGCCTATTGTCTATGTGGTTCTTGCCAGAGGAGAGAGAGTAGGAGTTTCTTTTGGAAAGCAAGCTAAGGGAAAATACAGATGCTCCTACCTTCAGGACAAGCCCTAAGCCCTCACAAGCCTAAACCTAGTTCCAGGTTTTGATGAGACAGTGATTTTTCTAGCAGATGGGTCAGTGTTGCATAGAAATCCTACTTTGTCATCCTAAATAACTCTTAGAACAGCAGCCAAGTTCATTTTGAGAGATGATCTGTTGCTAAAATCTGAGCTCCGAGCATCTGAAATCAGAAAACGGTCATGTGTTAGAGAGTATCAGTTTGGTCTACCTCACCGCTGCTTGAAGGAAGGCTAGGAGGAGCAGTGGTGGAGAGCAAAGGGTCAGAACCTGCCAAGACATAGGTACAGGTAGCAGGGGGGCTTTGCTAAGGTTGGAAGGACATGGGAAGGTAGCTAGGAACAATTCTCATCAACTGAGAACCACTCTGAATTTTGATAGCTCTATATATGAATCCTGCAGGTGAATCAAATTCTGGAGGTTGGCAGTTGTTGAGTACTGCAGATTCTGACAACTCAAGGGTTCCAGGAATATACTTGAGCACAAGAGCATCCAGATAAAAGACTGTTCTTTGAAGGGCCTTGAAAGTATAAACCATCGTTTTGATTAGGTACATCTCAATGTGCCTTCAGACACTCTTCAGCTAAAGCAGTATCCCACCTCTGGGTATGATGTAACAAGTCTGATCAGGATAAGAGAGAATTCCCAGCCCACAGAGTGCAAAGCCATATGTAGCCAGCAGAGGGTCCTCTGGCAGACATCAAATGGTTGTCCAATACAGATTCAGCAACTAGAAAAGTAAAAGAGCCTACCCCTTCTTTCAGTGTACCCATCATCCTCTACGCTTATATTTATATTTTTACTTTATCTTATTATTTTCATCTTAAATACACTTACATTTCAATTTTCTCCATCTTAATTTGTTTGATTTGGGTTTTGAACATTATCCTTTGTTGTCCTTGTCCTTTCTTTTGTAAACTTTTGCTCCTTTATCTTTGACTTCATAATGCTTCACTCCATCCCTCTTCTCCTCCTCCTCCTTCATCCTTTTTAAATGTTACTTCTCCACTAAGTCTCTGCTCTCTCTGCATCCTTCCTTTACCTCATTCACTTACCATTTGCACATTGACTCAAACAAATTGGAACTTCATTTTAACGTTTTCACTGTTATGTTCATTGACGATTTATTATTGGGCTTCTCTCGATTGTAAGTGTATTTCTGCATTTTGATAATGTGATGCCTTTTCTATCAAAGTATCTGTTTTCTTTTGGATGGGTGATACTGAAAACCTAACTGTCAAGAGTAGACTGAATAATATAGTCTCTCACTCCAAAACGTGCTATGGATACATATTCAGAATTCCAAGAGGTTTCTACCTTAAGTTCTGAAAAAAGATGATTCTGAAATTACACACTTATTAGAGATCATGGCTATCTTGGAGTTGCCTTTGCAGATTGGAGTTGGTGATGCTCTGACATATGTATCCAACAGAATACAATTTTTTAGTCATTATGGCTTAAAACATACCTCAATGTCAAACAATCTTAAAAAGATCTAACTACACTTTAAAGGAAATGCTCATAAAACATAAGGGAGATATGGGATCTCCCAGAGAGAGATTAAATGATGCTTTATTGACTTTAAATTTTTAAATGTCAATGAGACAGGTAACCCAGCTGATGAAAAATACTGGATTTTAGAAAGGGCTGTGAATTAATTAGCATATATGTATGATAACATTAGAATGGAAGGCAAGAAATATATTGCATTGGGGGAGAGACTTTATATTTGTTTCCACAGGAGATGAAAAGCTGTGGATCTCATCAAAATTAATAGATTAAGTTTTATCAAGGGAGATCTCCTGAAAAACTTGGTTGCAGACATAAAAAAAGAAACCAAGCGCAACAACAAAATGGGTAATATGAATGTTGACTCCTCTACTGGGAATGGCTCTAAGAGTGGCTGAAAAATGTCTCTGTGTAGCTAATAAATCTTATTGGCCACAGGGTCCTCAGAACTTAATATGACATGCCATCCTCTCCTATGTCATGGATAGAAATTTATATTACAGTTTGGCTATACAGTCCAAACTGACTTATAAAGTTTGATACCTTTCACCTACTCAAACAAAGAACAAAAAATCATCTTTAGCAGAATTATAAACACTGCACATTCAATACACATGTTAATGCAGAAATGTATGTTACCTTTACAAGTTTATATGTTTACAAAGCAAAAGGATAAACAACAAAGAAGACAAAACAAGTAGCCCACGTGATCAACCTCGAATATTGCCTCCATGGCAGTTTCTCAAAAATCTCCACCCAGAGCAACTTCAAAACGACTAAGATCTTCCAGCCTCACAGACTATTCCAGCTAGGACTTTCCCATCACACAGAAACTGGACAGCAAATATTGCAGCTAACTTTCTTAGGACTTGGACAATACTCCAACTTTCTTAGGGTACCCAAAAGAGAATGTCTACCTCAGACAGAAGGAAGCAATTTTAAGAGAATGACACCCTATTCTCAAAAAGTAGGGTGGCTAGTTGTTGGTAGTTCAGTGGGTGATGGATATTTGTCATCTTTTAAGGAGAATTGTTTGCAAGTTGTTAATGATATTGGTCAGGGAGAAATAAATAAAGAGGGTTAGATTTGGGGATCTTGTTTTTCTTTCTTTTCCTTTCTTCTACCCTTTTTATCTCTCTTAGTGTTAGGGGAAAGAGGGAAAGAAGATAAAAAGAAAAAAGGGAATATAGGAATTATAGGATAAAAGAGTAGATTATTGAATCTACTTTTAAACAAAAGGACATCAACAAGCCAAATAATTTATATTTGTATGAATCTTTGTATATTGATATACTTTTAAGGTTATGTTTGTTACTTCTTATATGTATGTTTCAACTCTTGTTTTGGGTATTATACCTATGCAACCAGTTTACAAAAGTAAGGTAAACTTCTAGCCCTTGAAAGCTCCTATTACAGATGGTTTAGGAACATTGAGAATTGCAAGTTAATAGTCAATCAAACTTAATGTATTTAGTTAATTACAGAAATAAGCTATATTTAGCTTCCTGTAGATGTTTTCAAAGTTGAACAGATAGCTAGAAATGAACAATGTTTGCCTATTCAGATATGCTTTAAATTGATAAGTCTTCAAACACTTTAGAGATCTACAGAATACGGCATTTAAGATGTTTCATTAAGGCACTGTCAGCGTGGAGTCACACCATGGAAGACCAAGAATTGCCGTGTTTTGAACACTTGGGGCTGGATCCCCGGCCCCTGCAGGCTGTCACCAACTTGGGCTAGTTGCAACCTGTGCTGATCCTGGAAAAGGCCATACCTCTGGTGCTGGAAGGGAAGGACCTCCTGGCCCGTGCCTGCACGGGCTCCGGGAAGACAGCAGCTTATGCTATTCCGATGCTGCAGTTGCTTCTCCACAAGAAGGAGACAGGTCCTGTAATGAAACAAGCTGTGAGAGTCCTTGTCCTTGTTCCTACTAAGGAGCTGGCATGGCAGGCCCAGTCCATGGTCCAGCAGCTGGCCTCCTGTGCTCGGGATGTGCGAGTAGCTAACGTCTCAGCTACTGAAGACTCAGCTTCTCAGAGAGCTGTGTTGATAGAGAAGCCAGATGTGGTGGTGGGGACCCCATCCCGAATATTAAACCACTTGCAGCAGAACATCTTGAAACTCCGGGACTCTCTGGAGCTTCTGGTGGTAGACAAAGCTAACCTTTTTTTCCTTTGACTTTGAGAATGAACTCAAGAGTCTTCTCTGTCGCTTGCCTCGGATTTACCAGGCTTTCCTCATGTCGGCCACTTTCAATGAGGATGTACAAACTCTGAAGGAGCTGGTACTACATAATGCGGTTACCCTCAAGTTACAGGAGGCCCAGCTGCTGGGGCCAGACCAGCTTTAGCAGTTTCAGGTGGCCTGTGAGACTGAAGAAGACAAGTTCTTGATGCTGTATGCCCTGCTCAAGCTGTCACTGATTCGGGGCAAAGCCTTGCTCTTCGTCAACACTCTAGAGAGGGGTTACCGGAGAGGGGTGACTGGCTCCGTCTTTCCTGGAACAGTTCAGCATTCCCTCCTGCATGCTCAATGGAGAACTCCCACTGCGCTCCAGGTGCCACGTCATCTCACATTTCAACCAAGGCTTATATGATTGTGTCGTAGCGACAGTGCTGAAATTTTGAGACCCCCCCCCCAAGTCAAAGGCAAGCGGCGAGGCCGTGGGTCCAAAGGAGACAAGGCCTCTGATCCAGAGTCAAGCGTGGCCCGAGGCATAGACTTCCACCATGTGTCTGCGGGCCTCAACTTTAACCTTCCTCCCACTGCAGAAGCCTATGTCCATCCAGCAGGCAGGACAGCCAGAGCCAACAACCCAGGCATAGTTATGACCTTTGTGCTGCCTACAGAACAATCTTGCTTGAGAAAGATTGAGGAGCTTCTCAGTGGAGAGGGTGAGGCCCCCTATCCTGCTTTCCTACCAGTTCCAGATGGAGGGATTGAAAGCTTTTGCTATCGCTGTAGGGACGTTATGCGCTTGGTAACTAAGCAGGCCATTCGAGAGGCGAGATTGAAGGAGATCAAGGAGGAGCTTCTACACTCAGAGAAGCTCAAGACCTACTTTGAAGACAACCCTAGAGACCTTCAGCTGCTACAGCATGATCTGCCCTTGCACCTGGCAGTGGTAAAGCCTCATTTGGGCAATGTCCCTGACTACCCTGTAGGGAATGTAAGCCAGGCCAGTATGTCAGGTTAGAATAACTGGGAATCTGCCCAGCTATAGTGACTAAAGCTTATAGTAAATATAGTAAGTCCCTGCATACTTATTCAAAACAAGGGCCAGCATAGATATTTATAGTTATAGGTTGGAGTCAGAGGGGGAGGGTACTCAATTATATAATCAAAATAGATTATATTCAGGGATAAACCAGCAATCTAAGAGTACACATGGAGGGACCCATGACTCCAGCTGCATATGTAGCAGAGGACGGCCTTGTCTGGCATCAGAGAGAGGGAAGGCGCTTGGTCTTGTGGAGTTACGATGCCCCAGAGTAGGGGAATGCTAGGGCAGTGAGGCAGGAGTGGGTGGGAGGGTGGATGGGTAGGTGGGTAGAGGAGCATCCTCATAGAAGCAGGGGAGGGGGATGAGATAGGAGGTTTGTGGAGGGGAAACCAGGAAGGAGAACATTTGAAATATAAATAAATAAAATAATCAATAACAATTAAAAAGAAGAAATTATAACAAACAATTTTAAAGAAAAGATAAAAGAACATATAAAAGAGCATTATATGTTCTTTGAATTCATTGAATTATAAAACTTAAAGAATCAACTGAAAAACATTTTGGAAAGCATCATATCTTAAAAAAAAACATTAAGAGGAAAGAATTCATATATGGAGAATACAGCTAATGGAATATTATATTTAAACTATAGTAAAGGAAGAACAAACTAGTATGATCCCTATATCCAAGAACTATATATTAGCAGGATGCGAAATCTAAGACTCCATAAAATGAAAGAATCTCAGCTAAACAGGAAAGGTTCAGAGATGAAGTTCATAACAAACTATAAAACAATTCAAATATAGTCAAAGAAGCAGACTTCTAAGCACACAAGAGGCATTTAGAACACTAAATAAACACAGCTCAAGAAGAACTCCTTCAAGATGTCAAATACGCAAGGAAAAGAAAAAATATTGAAAACAATAGTCAATACCCCAATTCATCTGCAAAGACATAAACATCAGGATAACATCAAATCTCCCCTTGACAACTTTAAAAGTCTCTAGAAAGCAAACATGAAATGACATATTGCAATGTACAAAATGAATAACTGCCAATCCAGATTGCTGCAAACAGCAAAGCTATATTTTAAATATGGAAGATAAATAGATTATAAGATAAACATAGACTATGGCAGCACATAACCACTAAGCCAGCATTGTAGATGATAATGAAGGGAACGTGATATTAAACTAGAGAGGAAGACAGACTCAACACAGGAGCATGAGATTTCATAAGTGGAATAAATAAACAAAGAAGAAATAAAAAGGAACCCTTCAAACCCAGTATAGCAAATGAACAACTCCTACCACTATTTTGTGAGAATGTGGATAACAGACAATAATCCAAACAAACAGAAAAACAACCAATATAATTACAAGAACTAATAAATACTCCCAATAATAACCTTAATGCAAATTACCATAATTCACTGATAAGGAGAAATAGACAGGTCTACTGGACTAGAAAACAAGATATAACTACCTGTTGTCTCTAAAGAGTAACACATACTTTAGTGGCTAAACAAACAAACAAAAATTTCACCCTTAAACTGAGAGTCAAACAGTGAAACACAATCTATCACATAAATGTAAACCAAAATCAAGCTGTCATAACTATTCTAATAACTGATAAAGTCAACTTATAGACTTTAAGGAAAACTTAGACAGAATAAAGCAAAACAAGGTCACTACATGCTAATAAGAATCAGAAAAACAGAACAATTGTAAAATATATAGGAATCAAATGTGGCTCCTCCTGATTTTATAAAATAAATGCTAATAAATACAAACAGGTAAGGTAGGTCTTGATAGCAATGAAAGTAGATGATTTTAATATGCCAGTTTCAGTTCTGGATAGACCATCTAAACTAAAACCAAGAAAACTCAAGAGTTAAATTGCAATAAATTTATCAGAAAAATACAAAGTATTTCATCCAATAAAAACAGAATTTTCATTCTGCTCAGTACCTCAAGGAACCTTCCTAAAATATATCACTTTCTAGATTACAATCAAAGTCATCAAACAAAAAGAATTAAAATAGGAAGATCACAGAAACTGCACATATACATGAAAACTTAATACAATCTTAACCAACAGGACGATTGAGACACTGGAAAATGAGGGAAGAAATTAATAAAAGGGGAGAAGAGGGGGGTTAAAAAAGATAAATAAGATCTTTCTCAAAGATCAAGTGACCATAGGTGTGTGGGTTTATTTCTGGGTCTACAATTCTCTTCTACTGATCTATCTGTCTGTCTCTGTACCAATATACATGCAGCTTTTATCACTATTGCTCTGTAGTACAACTTGAGGTCAGGGATGGTGATTCCTCAAGAAGTCTTTTATTGTTGAAAATAGTTTTTGCTATCCTGGGTTTTTTGTTGTTGCAAATGAATTTGAGGTTTGCTCTTTCTATCTCTGTGAAGAATTGAGTTGGAATTTTGCTGGGGATTGCACTGAATTTGTAGATTGCTTTTGGTAAGATGATCATATTTCCTATGTTTACCCTCCTCTTCAGGGCTCAGGAAACTTTGTAGAAGAGGAGGTGGGAAGACTTTAAGAGACAATGAGGATGGGAGACATCAAAGAAACAAGGCTGTCTACACAACAGGATTGATGCACAGGTAAGCTCACATAGATTGTGAGAGCATGCACAGGGCCTGCACAGGTCTGCTCCAGAGGGGGTCCCAGTGATGAGAGGAGAACTTGGACACAAGGCTGCATCCCTAACCCACAAGCTATCTCCAATTAATAAGGACTCACAAGTGAACAATTAGTTTCTCCAACGATGTTTTCACTGAGGATGCAAACCACTCTTAAGGGTTGTCTCCATTCACAGAAAGTAGATGGCCAACACAAAATGCACTCAGTGGTATTTTGGGAGGTGTTTGTGTGCTTGTTTGTTTACTTGTTTTCTTACAATGCTTCTCTAGTTTTTTTTTCTCTTATAGATCTTTTGAACCAGTATTATAGCTTCTGGGTTTTTTTTTTAATGAGTTTTCTGTGTGTGAGAATGTGTCTCAGCATCCCCGCTTCTTGTGCTATTTCCTTTTATTATTGCTGTTTGTGCTATTTTCTTATTTTTATTTGTGTTTGTTTGTTTTTTCCCTGTTCTGGTTTGTTTGTTTTTATCTTATCTTATTTTATTAAATGTCTGTTTATATTCTAATGAGAGAGAAAGAGAATAGGTGTGGACCTGAGTGGGTGGGGAATTAGGGGAGATCTGGGGGGGGGTTGAAGGAGGAGAAACAATAATCAGAATAAATTGTATGAAAAACTCTATTTCTAGTTTTTTTTTTTAAGTGAAAAAATAAAAAGACAACCAGAAGAATCTTTACTAAATAATTCAATGAGCACTCCAAGGTCTTTCCTGGGAGGGTGGAGGGGATGAGCTGGGTGGAATTGTCAGGACAAAAGGGAGCTCAGGCAGAGAAAGCACAAGAATTTAGTATACTGACATATACGTGCAAAAAAAAAAAAAATCCATGATGAAACTTGTTACTTTGTATGCAAACCTAAAAATTAATTTTACAATAATACAAAAAGACTGTGTGGATAGCATACTCTATAAATAATGCTGTAATCCATGCATGATAAACATTTACATATCAGAGAAATTTACGTGTTTTACTTTTTGTGGGTGGTCCCGAAGATAGTACATAAAGGATAAATCATACCATATGCCTACAGGCAGTAGAAAATGCACCATGATTTAGTAGAAAAACAACAAAATTTCCTTAATCTCTCATTAGATATGGAAGAGTGGAAGTCACAAACAACATTGGCAATGTCTAAATTACAAAAGTGGCCGGGCAGTGGTGGCACATGCCTTTAATCCCAGCACTTGGGAGGCAGAGGCTGGCGGATTTCTGTGTTCTAGGTCAGCCTGGTCTACATAGTGAGTTCCAGGACAGCCAGGGCTACAAAGAGAAACCCTGTCTCGAAAAACAAAGACAAACAAAAAACAAAAAAAAAAATTACAAATACTGAAGTTTGGTCATTTGATCAATCATCCTTGAGGTTTGCAATATGGTTGCTGTTTTTAAAAACTTTTTAAAAGGCTGCTATTGCCTCTCCCATTTGGCACTGACCACTGTTCCATCTCCTCTGCGCCTGCATGGATGCACGGTTTGCTTTGGAAGCAGTATGACAGACAACCATCACCACCAGTGGGTCACAGTGAGACACAGACAGAGGTTTCATCCAAAAAGTAATGAAGACCACATTTATGAAAATAAATGAGAAAATGACATTGAAGGAATGACAAGAAATCTCATTTCCTATTGCAACCTTTAGAAGCACTTTCCGAATTTCTAGGCGGGATGGAACTGGTTTTAGAAAACAATAAAAATAAAGAATAACTGGAAATATCTAGCTTATATCATAACAACCTGCCAAGAGAATCTTCCAGATTCGTTAGGTGGAAAGCCATCCTTCATTCTGGGAACTGCAAGCTGTGGTCCCCATCTAAGAAGCAGCTGGAATCCATATGTCTTATTAACCATGCAAAGCCTCAAAAGGGATTCAAATCCTTTTCCTTGCTTTTATCCTGGCGTCTTGGTCACCTTCACTGTTTCTAGGGCTCACTTAGGAATCGTGGGCCCCCATTTCTTTCCTTAATAAGCCCTTTGTCTCAGGAGATTAAAAGTCCCTTTCTTGACTGTATGCAGAGCAGGAGGGGAGGGAGAGGAGGTGCTCTGCAGCTGCTTCAAGGGGTGCACTGGCAAACTGAAAAGAAAAATTAAAGCAGCTGTCACCTCTTTGAGGGCTCTTGGCACCTAATACAAACAAGTCACCCTGGGGAGTGAAAGCCTTAGATAGGTTTAAAAATGGCTGTGTTCCTGTTTGATGGTCACACATAGGCCACATGTTCCTCTGTCCCACTGAATCTTTATTTGAAAAAAAAAAATCATGACTGTGCTCTGAGACTGAAAAAAAGGAAAAACTCCCATGCAACATTGAGGTTCCAAAAATCAACCATTTGGGCAGGAGGGAAATTTACAGTGTTATATTTTATTTTATCTAGATACTTGTCTATACAAGGAAGGCACAGTCCATATTTTTAGTTACGTGGAAATCTATAGAGTTCTGATCGTCATTTCCCCAACAATTACCTAAATATGACTCTCACTCAGCTACTACCTTATTGATAGAAGACATGACTAAGTAGGAAACATACTAAACTATGGAGCCCTGGATGTTGTCCCGAGAGTTGCTGTTGTGACTTAAAATGTTACTTTGCTCAAGTTTACAGAATAAAACACAGGCGATGGTCAGGGGTTTCTAACACTTCATTATATACATATTTCACCATTTTCCCATAGTCAAAATGAAGCAATCATATAAATAGAATGGAAGCTAAAATTCAGGTCTAAATAGAATTTACCTCTAAAAGAATAAAAATTCATAGAGAACCCCCCACCATCTGAATTAAGGTTGGCAGGTTCACAAGCCTAGGTTCCAGGAACTAGCTGGCCACCCTAAAAAATTAGCCAGGGGGCAAGTCAGCCAGGTCGGCTGACAAACAATGGCAGAACTAGTAATACAGATTGACCAAGCCACCCTGGGAAGTGACTGATCACAAGGTAAATGACTAGGCTGAGGTCACATTCCTGAAAAGAATGTATACAGGATGTTACTCACTCTCCAACCTGTTCTGTGACTAGTGGAATAATAAAAACTTTCTGTATACAGGATGTCACTCACTCTCCAACCTGTTCTGTGACTAGTGGAATAATAGAAACTTTCTGTATACAGGATGTTACTCACTCCCCACCCTGGTTTGTGACTGGCTGAAAAATAGGTTGAAACTTACCAGCTATTGTTGTAATATGAGTTACTGTTCCCCCTTTTTTTGGCTTCCACTTTCACCCCCCTGGTTTTCGGTTTTCTCCTTTAAATACCCCTTCCTCCCGAGCCTGGGGGTCGACACTCTTCTGTCCGCGTACGGGACACGAGTCTCGACCCAGCGCTGAATTTGAAATATACCTCTTGCTAATTGCAACAAGAATCGGTGTCTCGTGGTCTTTGAGCGGACGTAATCTCTCGTGGGATGAGTGGGGGTCTCCCCTCTCAGGGGGCCTTACACCTCCACCTTCATTGAAGCACTGGACTGAAGATTAAGTTCTAGATACAACATTAAACCCAAACTCCACTCCCACCCTGTTCTGGTAACAAATTATATTTGGAATTATAGCTTAGATCAATTAAGAAACATATGTAGAATTCCATTATTATTCTCTTTAATATATATATACACACACATATACATATATATACAAAAGCCAGGTTTGTTGGCATATGCCACCAGGGAGGCAGAGGCAGGCAATGAGTGCTCTGTGAGTTCCAGGCCAGGGTGGTTCACATAGTGAGTTCAAGACAACCAGGGCTCCAGACACATATGTAGCAGAGAATGGCCTTGCCTGGCATCAATAGGAGGGGAGGCCCTTAGCTCTGTGGAAGTTTGATGCTCCAGTGTAGGGGGATGCTGGAGGGGTGGGATGGGAGAGGGTGGGTGGGAAAGCACCCTCATAAAGGCAAAGGGGAAGGAGGAGAGAGAGGTTATGGTATAGGAGGCTTGTGGAGGGTTAACTGGGAAGTGAGATATCATTTGAGATGTAAATGATTGGAAATTAATTAGAGAGAGAGAGAGAGAGAGAGAGAGAGAGAGAGAGAGAGAGGGAGGGAGAGAGAGAGAGAGAGAGAGAGAGAGAGAGAGAGAGAGAGAGAGAGAGAGAAAGACAAAGACAACCAGGACTAAATAGACAGCCTGTCTCAAAATAAACAAACAATAACCAAAAGCAGGTTTCCAAGTAGGAATCATGAGAAGTCAACAGCAGAAAAGGAGAAATAAAAAGAGAGTAGAGAAAATGAAACAAGCACTTAGGGTCATTTATTAAACTACAATATGATTAAAATATTCTAGACTAGTAACAGTTTTAAAATATAGCTCTAGGACCAGAATCACCTAGGAATTTATTAGAAATGTGCATCTTCATGGAGTCTGTAAGATGGCCCATGGGTAACAGTGTTGGTTAATGAGCTTGATGAACTCAGTTTAATATCCAGGATTTACATGAGAAAAGGAAATAATTTCTCCAAGTTGTCCTCACCTCCACACCCATGCTGTCACACACACACACACACACACACACACCTAAACATATTCATTTGCAAACACAGAAGCACAAACACTCAAATAAATGAAATAAATTATATATAATGAAAGAAATAAGCATTTTCAGATCCTGTTCAGATAGCCTCTGACTGAGAAGCTAGACACTCTAAGGTACTCCCTTATAACCTGGAATCGACTGCAGAGTCCCCAGCTCAGCCTGCAGGGGGCGGCATCTCCTGCAAACGGATGTTTGAACTTTATTAAATCATTTATGGTTAGACATTTTGATTAGTCATCAAAATACATTGAAAATGAATGTAACAAAATAGTTGCAAGCCCTAGGACAGCAAATCTAAAGTCAATAGATAGCATGATTTCTGGAACATTATAGACTGTATCCTTGCTGAGAAATGGGGAAATGCAAGCACTTTCTAAAAATAGGGAGAGGAAAAAAAAGAAGGAAAATGTTCACCTGGTTTGAGATAACAGAAGAGATAAACATGCACATAAGTGCATGTCTTTTATAGAAAGATACAATCTGTGGAACTGAACATCTGTCTCAGGGAATTGCTCAAGCACCATCAAGTGAGTTCAGGTTCCCAGAACTCATGTGAGAGACAGATGTAAGGGCTTGTATCTTCAATCTCAGTGTTTCTGTGAAGAAATGGGAGGTAGAGAGTCAAGTGGGTCTGGAGAAATTCATGGACCAGCTAGCCTGGTACATAGCAACTAATGAAAGATGACCTCATATTGTAGGAGTTAAGAATCAACACCTGAGATTGTCTTTTTCTGACTTTCACACATGGACCATGGCCCTAGTCTCTCTCTCTCTCTCTCTCTCTCTCTCTCTCTCATACACACACACACCCTCCCTAAAAGAAAGAAAGAAAAGTATGAGCTGTTGATTTGTACTAAATAGATCTGAAAATATCAACTTCACAACACAGGTCACCAGCTATGGATTGGGTTCTGTGACAAGAATATTTACTTATGCCGTCATGTTACACCCTTACAAGACAGTCAAACAATTGATCTCAAGACAACTTAATTGGTAGTAACACCTAAAGTAAATGCTTTCCAAAGGACTACAAATACATAGATCAAATAAGCTGACTAGAAGCTTTGCACAATCCTCTCTGATGTTCATCTATGTATCTAAGTGACTATTACTCAAGTTCTTAGGAAAACTTGGTGAATTTTTCATTTTCATCGCTCAGAATCTGGAGGACTGGATCCTGTTTCTAAGCATTTTGCAGTCCTTTTCTCTTTGTCCGTATCAATTTAAAGCTGAATACATGCAGAAATGGTGACCTCCACAAACAAGGGGAATGTGGTATGCAGCGTCTGTAATCCCAACATGCAGGAGGCTGAGGCTGGTTAGTGGGTTCCAGGCTAGCCTGAGTTAAATACTGAGGCCCAACCTAAAATATGAAGAAAACGGGGAGGGAAAGAACTGTCAGCACCTTTTCACAAACCCCGAAAGAAATTTTAAAAACTAAGTAAATAGAAATTCATATGTAAGTCTTTAGCTTTACATAAAACTAGTTGTTCAAGTACTAATATCTAATCTTGAATTCAGTTAAAACTAAGATTAAAATAATATAGTTGTCTACATAAAGGAGGGTCTATGCCTTAACACATTGTTTTAGAACTGTAAATTATGTAGAGATAGCCACTAAAAGTGACTCAAAAGGAAAACAACATGAAGCTTACTTGGAAGCTCAGAACAAATCCTGAGGTAATCAGGCACTAAAGAAAAACTGATTCTCACTCAGTGTAGATACTCAGATTAGAAGACAGGGCCTTTTCTTGGATGGAATCCATACTTACTTCATCCTTGACCCCAAGCTCATCAGAAAGTTATATTATTTGAGATAAAACTAAGCCGTATGATTTCATTTTTGTCATTTCTATTTTTCAAACACCAATATATTGTATTTTCCAAGTCAATAGGTTCAAATCTTTTATAGATTGTTTTCTGTGTATATACATAAACATGTGTATGTTTGTGTGCCTGTGTGTATGTGGTATATGTGCTCATGTGGATGTGTGCATAGATGCACATGGGTGCATGCCGGTACATGTGTACATGTAAATAGAGGTCAAAGGTTGACATCAAATGTCTTCCTTTAATATTCTCCACCTTATTCTTTTGAGGAAAGGTCTCTTACTGAGCACATAGGTTCAGCTAAGCTGGCAAATCAGTGAGTCCAGGGATCCTCTGACACTTCCTATTTTCAGCCCTGAGTTGCAGAAGTGCACTGCCATGCTTACTTTTAAATGGAAACTGGGATTCTGGACTCAGATGCTCATATTTGCATGGTAGGCATTTCACACACTGTACTATTTCTCCAGCCCCTGTATCTCTTCCCCAGCCCCGGCTTGTTTCATAGTCAATATCATCAGCAGTTATTAAAAGACCATAAAGACCAAAGAGAACATATGCTGTATCTGCTTTGAACAGCTTTACAAATGTGTTTAGGGTTTACTAGAATGGTAGCAATATCTACACCATGTCCTAATAATCATATTGCTAAATGTGTATGTGTTGTGCTATTTAGATTAGATTCTTAAAACAATAGCTAAAAAATTTTTTAAAAAACCACTATTGACTTACTTAAATGTATCAGAGAAAAGGGTTTAAGTTCCATGTTGAATTATAGGTATCTAGAATTTGGATCAGTTCATTAAGTATTTTATCAGTAAAATCAAGCTACAAATATAAATACCCCTCTGTTTTAGATCAACTGAATCACCAATTAATCTAATTTGATGAACTGAGCAGCCTCCAAGGAATGCTTGAGAATTTTGCTTTGTCAGGTGGTAACTAATGCAGTACATTAAAATCCTAAATTTCATAGATGTTTTCCCTAGGACACTACATTATTTTGACATTTTGAAATTCTTATCAGGAAATAAATTTTAGAAGTATTTGCCAGGTGATACTTTTTTCATTATTAAGAGAACTGACAAAGTGGTACTCATTCTTCCTTTTTAATTTTAAAACTACATTTGTATTTATTTATTTATTATGTGTAGGTGTGCACATGTGTCATCCAGCACCCTTGAGGTTAGAGGACAACTTGCAGGAGTCAGTTCTCTCCCTCCATCTTATGGGTCCTGAGGATTAGACCTGGCTCACTGGGATTGGTGACAAGTACCTTCATCTGCTGCGCTATTTCATCAGCACACCGTTAATTCTTCAAACAGCGCTACTCAATTATCATAAAGTTTCTTACTTTCTATTCTTTTGTCCAAAATCACAAATAGAAGATAATCTTATAAATTAGATAATCACCATTATGGTGAGACTGAAGTCACTAGAGAAGGGCATTTGTGATATTTATATTTTATGAAATATCTGAAGTTTGGAAATAATGCCAAAACTTCTTTTATGGAAAAAGAGCGCTTCAAACATCATATGTTCCTCCTTCCCCCTTCCCTCCCTCCCTCCCTCCCTCCCCCCCCCCCTCCATCTCCGCTCTCTCTCTCTCTCTCTCTCTCTCTCTCTCTCTCTCTCCCTCCCTCCCACTCCCCTCCCCCTTCCCCTCATCCCTTCTCTCTTCCCCCTCCCTCCCTCCTCTCCCTCTTTCCCTATCCACTCTACCTCTTACCATTTAACTATATCTTTTGAGAAAAATCACTTACTCCTCCCTCCCTGCTTGTCTTCCCTCTCTCCCATCCCCCTCCCAACCTCCTCCCCTTTCTCTCCTCCTACTGCATTTTGTTCCTGTCCTACTTTGCTCCTCTGTTTTTGTGATAAAACATGGACAACAGTGAACTACAGACAAAGGGATTTATTGGCTTACAGGTTATAGGTCATCATCTAGGGAAACCAGACAGGAAGCCAAACAGGAACTGAAAGCAGGCACTGAAACAGAGAAATGCCACTGACTGGCTTGCTCTCCCTGGCTTGCTCATGGCCACTTGACCAGGGATGATACCTCCCACAGTGGCCTTCTGTATCAACTAACAATCCAGGAAATTCCCCCACAGACATGCCCATAGACAGGTCCAGTTTGATGGAGGCAACTTCTCAGTTAAGAATATCTTCCCAGTGTGTCTAGGTTTATGTGAAGTTGACAAAGTCTAACCAGAATAGTCCCTTTGTGGTGTCTTAGGACACTTGAACAGATGTCAGTGGAATATGATTCAAGAAACTTAGTTTATTATCTGCCTTTGCCATATGCCTCAAAATCTAGTTATTTTTTGTATTCTTTACTCTTTATATGAAAACCAGAAGTTCTAAAATGTTCTTGTCAGTCACTGAAATTGAACCTGTTGTTTGCACTTGAGGCACTCAGCACTAGTCTGTGTTGTATTTGAGGAGGCTGGAATTGGTCCATGTATTTAAGGAACTCATTGTTTGTCTGTGTTGTGTTTGGGGCCTTCAACAATGTCTGTTGTGTATTTGGTGGTGGGGGGTGGGTATCAGCTTCAGCCTGTGTTGTGTTTGAGCGACTCAGCATTAATCTATATTCTGCCTAAGGGGCTCAGCACTGGTCTTTGTTGAATTTAAGGGGTTTGGCATTGGACTGTGCTGTGTTTTAGAGGCTCAGCATTGGTCTGCCTTGTACTGATGAGTTTTGCATTAGTCTGTGTTGTATTTAAAGGATTTAGCATTGATCTGTGCTGTGTCTTAGGGCTTCAACATTTGTCTGTGTTGTGTTTGAGGAGCTCAGCATCAATCTGTATTGTGCCTGAGGAGCTAAGCACTGGTTTTTGTTGTATTTGAGGGGCTCAGCATCGATCTGTGTTGTACTGCTGGGTTTGGCGTTAGTCTGTGTTATATTTAAAAGATTCAGCATTGAATCTGAGGGCTTCACCATTGGTCTGTATTATATTCAGGGGGTTGTGTTGGTCTCTGTTATATTTAAAGGATCCACTATTGGTCTGTGTTGCATTTGGGGATGTCATCATTAGTCTCTCTTGGACTGGGGGTAGGCTAAGCATTGGTCTATGTTATTCCCATATCCTGTCACACACAGGCTGTTTACAATTAGTAAAGTACTATCAGTATCTCCTGCAGTTAGGAAAGTAATGCTTGGATTCTAATGAATTCACTGTGATTTCTTTTCATTGTTTCAAGGGTTCTAGTGGTCTAAGCTAGGCCTCCTGGAAAAGTGGATGTTGACAAATTTAGAATGTGTTCTACCATATGGCTTTCCATTTCTGTCACAGGCTTTTACTGTTTCCTTTGAAAGGACAACCCATTCCTTTGCAGTCAGGGAGTTCTAAGTCAGAACTCTTTTGTTATCTTTTAATTATTCCTGTGTAACACTTTCTCTGGGATCCAACTATACCACAGTTGATATCTCTGCCCCTTTCTTTTGAACTCATCACTGCCAGCTATTGGGCAATTTTTCCTTTCCTTTCAAATCTCCTTCCATATCATTTGTGGTACGTGCCTCAACTTTAAGGATCGTTACCCAAACTATATTCAAGAGCTCTACATCTGTTTGAAATTTTCTTTTTTTCCTTTTGTTTTTGTTTTTCCTTTGTTTGTTTGTTTATGTCTTGACTTATGAGCTAGGGGTTCTCTGCTAGACTCCATCCTGTTCTCCCTTCAGAAGTTCTCCAGGAAAATGAGCTTTTATGAAATATATAGATTGGATGTTCTCCCTCTAGCTTTTACTTAGTTGGCTAATGGAAGGTTTGACAACCTTTAAAAGCTATCTATCAGAACTCCAACTGCACAAAATGAGATTTTCTGACAGCTTCAGTTGGTATAATCTAAAATAGATCATGACATCTCTGTTAATGCCACACTTCCACTGGATGATCCCCAAGCAGACACTAATTTCAGCAGGAAAACACATTTATGAACTGTATCAGCCTTCTCTGGCAGATGGCTCTAGCTAGAGAGATTTCCAATAACTTTTTCTAAAATTCATTGTAACTGCACATTTGGAACTATGTGCCAAATCTTCTTCTCTTCTTTCCCTCCTGAAATGAGATGGTGGTTGGCTGGTTAATGAAACCTCAACAGACCTTCCTAATTTGTGTGACAAGTATTGTAGAATAGGTACATTACAAAACCAGTTCCATGTGGGTATCTCCTTCTTAGAGCACCTTGTCTAACATGTAGAATAAAAGAAGATGACTGGAGTACTATACCTGTAAGGTCTTCCATGTTGTCACATGTTGCTCTGGGTTTCTCTTTCTAGAGCTACAGTACTGTTGGCTTATCCATTTAATTGGCACAGTTCTTATTGGGCTCTCATAGCCTCTCAATCAACTTGTTCTTTCAGGCATAGGATTGGTACTTATCAGCATTAATTTTGCTCATGTAGTGTCCTCTTTTTAAAAACAAACAAATGTTTGCACAACCTTTTGTTACTATAGTTTTATCTTGAAATATTATAAATATATGCAAAAGAAACAAGAACCCTTCTAAGCTCTTCCCTCAATGCTTGACTCTTTTCTGACTCTTTATCTGTTTATCTCTTTCTGTCTCTCTCTCTGTCTCTCTGTCTCTCTGTCTCTCTCTCTCTCTCTCTCTCTCTCTCTCTCTCTCTCTCTCCCTCCCTCCCTCTCTTTCTCTCTTTCTGTCTCCCTCTATGTGTGTGTGTGTGTTTGTGTATGTGTGTGTATGTCTTACAATTATGGATTTTCCCCTACATTTAGGGAAAAGATTCATGCCAAATGCCTTCTATATGAGTCAGTATGTTTTTCCTAAACACAGGAAAAAAGTGAATTCTCTAAAAATATGCATGGCATAGTTTGAAAATAAAGAGAGAGAAAGAGAGAGAGAGAGAGAGAGAGAGAGAGAGAGAGAGAGAGAGGTCGTTAGCACTAGTATCCAATCTGTAGATCTTACTTAATATTTCTCTGATAATGTCTTCTATAGAATAAATAGTTCTAGTTTTTGAATCCAGGATCATATGATGCAATTCATCCTAAAAATTATGTCACTGTTACCAGAGAACTCCCTCAGAAAAAGACCCTCAATGTGTTTGTTTGCTACATAGTTGATGAATATAACGTAAATAGCTTTTCAACTTGGTTCAAGAGAGGATGAGACAGGGGTCATCAATGGCACCTATTAATATCATAATCATTCATATTATTAGTGCTTCATAAACAGTATAGAGGTCGAAAGTAAGAGGCCAAAAGGTTGTGTCATTTAACTGTCATATAAATTGTCATATTTACATATGTGTGTTGTGATACATATGTATATATACATATATATGAGAGCCTCAAATACATACAACACAGATTATAAGAAAATCAGAGGATTATATAGCCTTAAAAGACTCCTTTATTTCCAACAACCCCTGCCAAGATATATTACAACCAACTATCAAGCATAGGGATGCAACATTTAACCTTGTCATCTCAAACAAGAGATTGCTGTGGAAATATCAGAACTCTGAGACATAAGATGAAGACACAGGGCAGACAAGGAAAAGTTGAGAACTTCAAGTCCTCAGAAGATAGGGAATATTCCACAATGTAACCAGACTCTCTTGATTTTAATGACAACCATGGGATGCCAGTGTGCTAGATGCCTAGAAGAAGTGTCTGTCAAGCCATATCAGCTGCAGGCACAGGACTATGATAAGAGCATTTTAACTTATAAAAATTTGTGATAATACTTGATTGATTATGAGATAACTAGTAATAAAATAGGTGCTGCTAAATGTATACAAATGGAAAGACAAGGGATCTAGTGCAGTAACCTGATTCCATGTTATTGGAATTCACAGACTCACTGTTGAGTCAAGCCTGAACCATGTCATGTGGCTTCTTCAATCAAGGGTAGATCACATTGACAGGGCATGTCACATAATAAAAATTATCACTCTAGGAAATGGTTTTCTACTTGGGCTTTTCTCAGGATATATATATATAAATACAGAGATGGGGATAGATAGAGATAGAGATATCCATATCTTTATGCCAACAGAAAAGTGTAGTCTTCACCTTTCATCAAGGAAACTTCTCTTTGCATCAGAAAGGGACCACTAAAGAAAACTACAACCAATCAATATGCAGAGTTGGAGAACCTAGTCCTGATGGATACATGTCTTCAAGTTCAGGGAGCATTGCAGAAGAGACGACAGATAGACTGTAGGAGTAGAGAATCAGTTTTCTGTGAGGTTGTATCTCTCAGTGCTATCATAAGCTACACTCATAAAGTCTTGCCAACATGAGCTGAACAAGGATGACACAGATGAACATGCTAATCTGGACAGAGGATAGTCTTCAAGACCTCAACCTACCAAACAACCATAGGCAACTGAGGAATGTTAGGAGCAGAAGTGATTTTCCCGAAGAAACATACAAATTGGTTGTTCAGTGCCAAACTGTCAGTTCTGAAAATATACATTATAAGTAACATTATATAAACTAAGTAGGTTAGATTTCAGTGTATGTATATGTGGTGTATATATTTGTATGCAAAAGTAATTAATGAAATTAATGAAAAAACAGTCCATGAGTTTGAAGTAGAGTGGGGAGGGGTATATGGGAAGAATGGAAAGAGGAAGGAACGGAAAGGGAGACATTTGTATTTATATCATAATCTCAAAAATAGAATTAAAATGTATTTAAAAGAAACTGCTTTCTGGTAGGATTGCAAACTGGTACAACCACTCTGGAAATCAATTTGACGGTTCCTCCGAAAATTGGAAATAGCTCTACCTAATGACGCAGCTGTACCACTCCTGGAATATAGCCAAAAGATGCTCCACCATATCACATGGAAATGTGCTCCACTATGTTCATAGCAGCCTTATTTGTAGTAGCCAGATGCTGGAAACAACCCATATGTCCTTCAACCAAAGAATGGATACAGAATATATGGTTCATTTACACAATGGAATAATACTCAGCATTAAAAACAGGGACATCATTAATTTTCCTGGCAAATAGATGGAACTAGAAAATATCCTGAGTGAGGTAACACAACCATGCATGGTATGTACTCACTGATCACTGATAAGGGGATAGCCAAAAATTTCAGAATACCCATGATACAATTCACAGACAGTAGGAAACTTAACAAGAAGGAAAGCCTGAGTATGACTACCTGAAACCCACTTAGAAGGGAAACAAAATAATCATGGGAGGCAGAGGGAGGGAGGAAGCTGGGTGGGAGAGGGGAAGGTGGAGGAGAATATGAGAGGCAGAATCAGGTATGAAGAAAAGCAGGAAGGAAGCCCAGAGGGCCTGTTGACTGTTGGAGTGGGCCCAGACAAAGTAGTGCCCCACATTGGGCACCACTTTTTAACTGCCCATTCTGCCTCACATTCAGGGGCCACTTTGTCCCGGCCCATTCTGCTGCTCTGGTCCGCCGGTCAGGGTCTAGCAAGAGAGAGAGTGGGGATGGAGGGGCAAGAGATGCGAAGAATGGAGACAAGACAGAGACAGAATCTGATCAAGTCTCTCTTTATTCAAAGGAAATCCTGGGTATTTATATACTTTACCACATGCCTTGCCCTCGTAGACAAGCAGGGGAACACAGCTGAAGGCACTATGTCATGTGCCTTGCACCATGGATACCACATGCGCCTTACAACTGGCACTAAACAGCAAAACAAGATATGTGAGAAAAACAAGATGTTTATCAGAGTGTGCTCAGCAGTTGTGGGCTGTTGAAAACAAGTATCTTGTCAGGGTATATGGCTGAAGATGGCTGCAAAGATGATAGCCACTTTCTGCTAGAAGTTGTCTCCCAACAAGGGCCAGGAGAATGAATTGAAATATTAAGCAGTGTAGGTTAGGGGGCTGGGGAACCTCTAGCATGTCCCAGAAACCTGTGATGCTATAGGCTACTGGGACTCAATGCGGAAGACGTTAACCAAAATGCCCAACAGTGGAGAGATGGAACCAGAAGAAACCACCTCCAGTAGATAGACATGGCCCCTAGTTAATGCAGGGGAGCCTCAACCCACCCATCTTCAAAATTTTTAATCAAGAATTATTTCTGTCTAAAGGACAAAAACAGAGCAGAGACTGAAGGAAAGGCCATCCACTGATTGGCCCAACTTGGGATCCATCCATATGCTCACACACCAAATCCTGACACTATTACTGAGGCCATTTTGTACATGTAGACAGGAGCCCAGATGGCTGTCCTTGGAGAGGCTCTACCAGCAACTGACTGAGACAAATACAGATACCCGCAGCCAACCACTGGGATTGAGGTCCAAGACCAATATGGAAGAGATAGAAAAAGGACTGAAGGAGCTGAAGAGAATTGCAACCCCAAAGGAAGAACAACAGTATCAACTAATCCAAACCACTCAGAGCTCCCAGAGACTAAGCCAAAACCAAGGAGCATGCATGGGCTGGTTTGTGGCCAAGGGCACATATGTTACAGAGAACTGCCTTGTATGGCCTCAGTGGGAGAAGATGTGCTTAATCCTGTGGAAACTTGATGTTCCAGGGAAGAGGGATGTTGGTGGGGTGAGGTGGAGATAGACAGGCAAGTGGGGAAGCACTCTTTCAAAGGTGGGAGGGGTGGAGGAGGTAAAGAACTCAGGGAAGGGGGAAACAGGAAGGGACACAAGTATGGAATGTATTTTCTAGTACCATCCATTTACCTAAGAATTTCTACAATTCATTGTTAGCTGAGTTATATTCCATTGTGTAAATGTACCACATTTTTTATCCATTCCTCTGTTGAAGGACATCTAGGTTCTTCCCAGCTTCTGGCTATTATAAATAAGGCTGCTATGAACATAGTGAGTGGAGCGTATGTCCTTTTTATATGTTGGAGCGTCTTCTGGGTATATTCCCAGGAGTGGTATAGCTTGGTCTTCAGGTAATGCTATATCCAATTTTCTGAGGAACTGCCAGACTGATTTTCAGAGTGGTTGTACCAGCTTACAATCCCATCAACAATGGAGGAGTATTCCTCTTTCTCCACATCTTCGCCAGCATCTGCTATCACCTGAGTTTTTGATCTTGGCCATTCTGACTGGTGTGAGGTGGAATCCTGAGTGAGGAAATCCAATCACAAAAGAACATACATAGTATGCACTCACTGATAATTGGATATTAGCCCAAAAGCTCGCTATATCCAAGATACAACTCACAGACCACATGAAGCTCATGAACAAGGAAGACCAAAGTGTGGGTGCTTTGGCCCTTCTTAGAAGGGGTAACAAAATACTCATGGGAGCAAATATGGAGACAAAGCATAGGGCAGAAACTGAAGCAGGGGCCATCCAGAGACTGCTCCACCTGGGTATCCGTCCCTTGTGCAGTCACCAAAGGTAAACACTGACGTGGAACCAGATATAACTGTCTCCTTAGAGGTCTACCAGAGCCTGAAATATATAGAGGTGGAAGTTCACAGCTAACCATTGAGCTGATCATGGAGTTCCCAATGGAGGAGTTAGAGAGAAGACTGAAGGAGCTGAAGGGGTTTGTGGCCCTATGGGGAGAGTAATAATACCAACCAACCAGAGCTCCCAGGGTCTAAACCACCAGCCTAGGAGCACATAGAGAGGGACCCATGGCCCCAGCTGTGTACAGTAGGAGAGGATGACATTGTCAGGCATAGGTGGTTGAGGAAGTCCTTGGTCCAGTGGATGTCCACTAGGGCATGATGTCCAGTGTGGGGGAAATCGTGGGTGGGGAGGTGGGAATGGGAGAGTGGGTAGGGGCATATCCTCATAGAAGCAGGAGGAAGGGGGATAGGATAGGGGGTTCCTGGGGGGGGAATGAGGGAAGGGGGATAACATCTGAAATGTAAATAAAATATCCAATAAATTTTTTTTAAAGTGTGGAATGTAAATAAAAATAATTTAATAAAGATTTTTAAAGGATATGTATGCCCCTTAGAGAATTGATGGGAGGAACCAAAATTGATTAAAGTTGGAGAACATAGAAGTAGCATCCAAAGGCTTCCAACTAAATCAGAAGTAACTAAAACAACGCTCTAAACAGTAAAATCCTCAATTTCTCCTTTCTCTGTAAGAAGCAATTAGGAGTAAGACGCAGGAAAAAGAAATGGGAAATGTAGGTAAAGGTCTGAAAATGTTAGTTTAACAGAAAAGAAGTGAGGAAGAGAAGGAAACTGGTTATTATAATCAGTGTGTGATTGCTATAAACTTTGTGTATAATACATAAATAAAAGGACAGAAGAATTTCTGAACTAATATTCATAAATTTAAAATTAGCAAAACATCTGGCACATACTGTTGTAAATCATAATTCAAAATAGCAAATGTACTAAGAAAATAAAATAATTTTAAAAATATAATCTATAAAATATTATAATGGAAAAACTCATGTTAATCTGTTTATTTAAAATATACCAAATGAGTATTAAATACGTTTATAATAAAATAATTTGATTTTGTTATTATTATTATTATAAAAGTCAATTAAATTCCATAGAATTAATTAATTTTTAATACCATCCCATAATTTAATGCTAAATGATATAGGACTAGAGGGAATAGAAAGAAAATACCTCAACATAACAGAGGCTACATATGAGAAATGCACAGCCACACATCATTCTAAATAAAGGAAACCTGGAAGCAGTCCCACGGAATCCCTACTTGCAGATGAAATGACACTTCATTAGAGGCCCCAAAATCTTATCAGAAAACACTAGAAATTATAAACAAATTCAGCAATGTGGCAAATTACATAATCGACTTGCACAAATCAATAAGTTTTCTGTACAACAAAATGTACAGAAAATAATATCATGAATATACTCCCATTCATAATAACATCAATGAAAATAAAATATATATAAATAAACCTAACCAAAGAGTTTAAGGATATTTACAATGAAAACCTTAAACCTCTGAAAAAAAGAAAAAGTGGGAAGACATCCATACTCATGGATTGGTAGAATTAATATTGTGAAAATGACCATTCTACCAAAAGCTACTACATATTCAAAGTAATCCCAATCAAAATCCTCATCTCATTCTTCAGAGAAATAAAAAAAAAACTATCTGAAAATCTATAAGAAACCATAAATGACCTGGGATGGTCACACTAATCCTGACCAAATAGACCAATGCTAAAGAGATTACCATTCCAGATCTTAAGATTTATTACAAAGCCATGGTAATGAAAACAATATGGTACTGGCAAAAACAAAGAAAAATTCTAATGATTTTTTTTAAAATAATGATGTTAAAAATAGATGAACAATTCTTAAGAATGCAGATTCTTGAGTTCACTTTAAGCTAACTCATTTTATTAGTCTAGCACGAGCTACTCTAAGCCTGTCACGTGAAAGTGCTATCGTTTCCAATAACCTCAGGGTTTCCTTCATTCTGTGATGGATTAGGCTGTGTTTATCAAGAGCAAAGATTTCTAGGTATGCCAAGGAAATAATTAAGTTACTTTTAAACAATATGCAGGAATTTTATTCAGTCAAATGTTTACAGTTACACGGCATAGATGCAGTTGAGGCTATTTCTAAGTTCTGAGCATCATACTCATAGGTGAATAATGCTATAGCCAAGAAAATGGAGGGAAAAGCAAAATATGAAATGGACAAAGAGAAGCATGTGTGCTTGCTTAGGGACTCTGTGACACATGTTGTGTATTCTCAATTCTATTAGCTCTCTTCACAGAGTAAAAACCTTATTTTTTCAAACAAGGAACTAATTAATTAAATTTAACTTACCAAGTACAACAAGAAAGAAATGGCAAAGCCAGAATTTAAGGAAGTAATGCCAAAATTGTGTGTGTGTGTGTGTGTGTGTGTGTGTGTATGTGTGTGTGTGTGTGTGTATACATATATGACCTTATAAACAATATTTATTTATTTATTTATTCATTCACTCATTCATCCATTTATTTTTTACTGTGAATTATATTTGGGGATAAAAATTTATCTTATGCTTTCTATGGGATATTGAAATTATAAAAGCTTAAGAAAATATTTTTAAAAATTAAATATTATCTATAATTATACACTTTACTAACCCCACTTTTACATACTCTGAACACTGATCACCCTTGTATGTGTATGAAGCCAGCTTTGAAGAACCTGGATCATGACAGTGCTGGAGCCAGGCACCTAGATCAGAACCCATGTCCATCTGTGCATAGGACAGGCTATTTGGCCATTTCTGAATTGAGTAAATAGTAATAGTTTCAACATCACAGGACGTTGTACAATTAAATGAATTGTTCATGTAAATAATTTATTATTCACTTCAACTTACAAGTGTTCCAAGTGACTATGTATTTGTTTGGCCTAAAATACTTTTATTACATTTATTTGGTATGGAAGAGGCATATGACTGCCAAGGTGCACCTGAGAAGGCCAGAAGACAACTTGTAAGAGTTTCTTTTTTCCTTCCACCATGTGGGTTCTATGGCTCTAACTCAGGTTGTTGAGCTGAGCCATTGTACCTGCCCCTAACTCTTCTTCAAGAGAGAAATGTTTTCATGAGTTTAGACTAGAAGAGACATTGAATATTTCAATAAAGTATAGTTCCAAAGTATACCCTATTAACAGTCAGCTTTCAGAGTTCAAACTGTTCTGAAACAAGTAGGTAGGTTTTCCATAGCTCTTTTATCACCCTGGGCCCCACTCACACACATGGAGCATATTACTTGGGACTATATTGGATTAGAGGCCTTCTGTTGTGCAAGCCCAATTGTGTGTCTGGTTATAGACATTCCTTTCCTCTATTTCCATCTGCATTATAGTCTGGGCAGTGTCATCAATGCCATTGTTAAAACTGGATCCAGATGGAAACAAAAACATTTACTAGCCTGGTACAGGAAATGCCACAAGAAAAATTTCAAATGCGACACATGGCAGATAGGAGAGGTTCCCTGACACTAGGCCAGGTTTAAACGCTGCAGTGTCGGTTCCACAGTTCTGCTTTATGCCAACTTTTCTATCTATTGCAAAGCATCACATTGCTAGTCTTTGCAATAACAGTATTGTTTAGAAAATAAATAACTGCTAGCTCTATGTTATCATCTGTGTGTCTCCAGCAATAGGGCATGAGAAGAAATTAAATAGTTCTTAGAATGCTGCCCATAAAAATCCAAACTGGAATTTTAATATGAAGAGTATGCCACAAAAATAGGACATCAATAAAAACATAGACCAATACAGTTTTATTAAATTTATTTATTTATTCCCTTTACAACCCAATATCAGCCCTTCCACTCCTCCTAGTAACCCCTTACGCAAGTCCTCCTCCCATTTCCCTTTCCCCTCTCTTTTGAGAAGGGGAAGCCCCACTCTGGGTATCAACACCCCCACCACACCCCTGCACATTAAGTAATTACTAGACTAGACGCATCCTCTCTCACTGAGGCCAGACAAGGCTGTAGATTTAGGGAAATAGCATCTACAGGCAGGAAGGCAGGCAGGCAAGCAGGCAGGCAGGCAAGCAACAGGCTCAGGGACAGCCTCTGCTCCAGCTGTTCATTTGCTACATATCTGAAGGGGGGTTAGGTCCAGCCTGTGCTCACACTTTAATTGATGGTTCAGTCTCTGGGAGCCCCAAGGGTCTAGGTTAGGGTCTAGCCTCTGTTGATCTTTCCTGTGGAGTCCCTGTCTTTTTCAGGTCCCTCAATCTTTCTCCCAGCTCTTCCACAAAACTACTCAAGCTCCATCTAATGGTTGGATGTGAATCTCTGCATCTCTTTCTGCAGGGTGGAACCCCTCGGAGGACAATTATGCTAAGTTCCTGGTTACAAGCATAACAGGGTATCATTAAGAGTGTCAGGGATTGGTGCTTGCCCGTGGCATGAGTCTCAATTTGGGGCAGTCATTGGTTGGCAATTCCTTCAGTCTCTGCTCTACCTTTGTCCCTGCAAATCTTGCCAATACTTTAAAGTATAAAAATTCTTGCTTTTATTTTTGTTTTAAGGTATAACAGTTTATTTATTTTGAAATTTTAAACAAACATCCAAAGTGTTTAGATCATGTTTCTCTCCCACTTCTATCTCTAATTACTCTCAGGCTTATGTCGTCCCCCCCCCCCTCATTCCCCCTAACTGCACAACCTCTTTCTGGTTTTAGTAGGGTACTGATCCCAATTTGTGCTGCCTATGGTTCTTTGGTGTGAGCCCATTCCTCGGACCATAGTTGACCTATCAGAATCCTTACCCTTAGGGAAAACCAAAGCTATCAACTGTTATCAGCTCCTCTGCTAGGATTCTGGGCTCAGGAGCTAGTCCATGTCAGTATGTTGATGGTTTGATCTTACAAGGGATTGTTCAGCAATCACAACTTCTGTGAGTTGATAAGTATGATGACTCATCATTGCCAAAAGATACTCTGTCCTTTAGATCATCCTCTGGCTCTTATTATCTTTCCCACACGCTCCCCTTAGTTTTCTCCCCACTGGTCCCTGAGCATTGTGGGGACAAATGTGGTATAAATATCCCATGTGGAGTTGAGCATTCCACAGACAATTGTTCTCTGAGCTTTGACTAGTTGTGAGTTATTTAATGAACCACCATCTACTGCACAAAGAAACTTCTCTGGTGAGGTCTGAGAGCTGTATTTATCTATGAGTATAATCTATAGGTATAAATCTATAAGTATAAGTCTATGGGTATAAATCTATGGGTATAATCTATGAGTAGATGTGATTTTTATTTCCTCAGAGGAAGGATGAGATGAGAGCCATACCCAAGCTGTGCAAATACCCTACTTAAATTGAAACTTGATTGTTTCTTTCTCTGATCTAACTACCCCTAGGACTAGGACTAGAAGTTTCTATCCTCCATACAATTTAATCTTCCAAGATAATTGATTTAATCTGGATTCTTGAGGCTTCTGGCTGAATTGCTCTGCCTAGCTTCATACTGGCAGTATGTTCTAATCTTCTGGCTCCTTCTCATTTTTTCTGTCTTGACCTGTATCTAGTCTGTCACTTTGTCTAGTCTGTAACCATCTCTGTAAATTTGTCCCAGTAAAACTGCCATACACACACCCATACACCTCTCTCCCTCATTGCCTTAAGTGGCCTCTCTTTTCTGTGATATTCTTGTGTGAGTTGGGTGTATCCTATCTGTGACTCATTCTGTCAAATCTTTCTCTGATTCATCACTTTGTCTGCCACTCAACTAAACATCACTTTCAAACATGGCTGATTCCTTCTACAAACTAACCTTAACTTCATTGTTAGAAATTAAAGGCGTGTGCTAAGGGGGTGCCTGTATTCTAGCCAGATCATAGAGACCTAGAAGGTCTTTGGATGTGATCCTTTGCCACAGCAATCATGTTGTTGGAATAAAATTCCTCCACAAATTCAAATTTAGAGGGCAGTTTGATATTACGTCCATTTAGCAATATAATCATAATAGAACCATTCTGGGGCTTCTCAGCACCCAACCATGGGTTCTTGACCATATTTACAGAACCAAGAATGTGTTTTCTCCTGTGGCATAGGTCTTAAATCCAATCATAAAACTGTCCATCATTCCATGTCTTAGTTACTGTTTTTTTGGGTTTTTTTGCTGTGAAGAAACACAGTAACCCATGTAAATATTAAAATGAAAGTATTTAATTGAAGGCTTGCTCACAACTTTAGAAGGTTAGTATAGCTGGTTCTTGCTACTTCTTCTTGTTCCCACCCTTTATCCTCCCAGTTTCACTCCTGTCATATCACTAGATAGGAAAAAGGGAGAGAGAGAGAGAGAGAGAGAGAGAGAGAGAGAGAGAGAGAGAGAGATCTGAATCTAATTTCTTGCCTTTCATTTCTTCTTAGGGCATGACTACTAACAAACTGCAACCAAACTCCCTGAATACCAACAACCACCAAATCCTCCCTCTCAGTGCTCTTGAATTTATATACCCAGTGAAGAGTTCCCAGAATTCCGAACTTTACACAATTACAAAAATTATCTGCAGCTGGTAAAACAACGCCTCTGCTAGAGCACAAGGCAAATCATAGTCAGCTGTTGTGTACAGTCCAAAGCAGCCCTATATCCCCACACCTAGGATTAAAGTGAAAACATGGTCTTATAATATTTCTGTATTTTTAAAAAGAAACTAAAATTCCAGAATTGTCACTACAGGTTAGTCCATGATCATCAAGGCAGAAAGCAGATAGTCATAGCAGTAGCTGAGAGCTTTACACCCTAATTCCCAGGCAGCAGGTAGAAAAGGAGACAGTGGGCCTGCTTGACAAGGACTTGTAAAACTTCAAACTCCACCTTCAGGGACACACCTTCTTCAACAAGGACACCCCTCCTGATCTTTCCAAACAGTTCAACTGGGGAGTAAGTATGCAACACATGAGACTATCCAGGGCATTTTCATCCAAACTACCACACTCCAGGAACATCTCTGCTACCACTGCACCCATGTATATATCTTGCCACACTTGTCACTATTGCAGCTTCAAAGTTGGCTGCTGGTGAGACTGCTGATGCTGTTGTCCTCCAGTAGACAGAATACTACATGGAACCTTCCAGTACTACAACAGCTAAAGACCAGGAAGGACACTTCCTGATAAGAATTAACTTGATTTCTCCATGTCTTATGGCAAACAAAACAAGACCTGTGTGTCCTCAGCAAAAGATACTACTATATGGTGAGCAACCTATAACTTCTTAAAGAAGCATTATTTCCTGTGTGGAGTAACTAATTAAACTCCTTTATGTAAGTGTGTGTGTGCGTGCATGTGTATTTAAGATGCTTATAAAATAGTAGGTTTCCATGAGACTTTTTTCAAAATCACTTTACTCTCCTTTAATTATTTTAATTGTTATTTTAATCACTTTAATTATTCCTTTCCTACCCTTCCTTCCACCTTACCTCCCATACCTCTCTCCCTTAAAGCTCCTTCCTCATTATCCCCTTTTTCTGCCTTCGTATCATCTGTATTTCACTATTCTCCCAAAGTACAAAACTATTTTAAACGTTTATACTACAGGTAGTATTATTTAATTTCAACTGTTCCTGAAGAAATCTAACAACTACGGCTTGCCACTCTTTCTGAGTCCGTGGAAGAAAACATGCACCAGCATCCTAGTCATTAGTCAGATCCGTTTAACTATTCTGGTTAGCAGGTTGGAAACAGGCATGCTTCAATCACTGACCAAAGCACTAAGTCTGTCTCTGTCTTCTTCATGAGTTGTGGAAGGGTCAGATAAATGCTGGGGAGATCGTTAACCCATCTCTCCTAAGATGAGGCTCCAGAAAATGACAAGAGAATGCAGCATCCAATTTTTTTAAACCACGAAGGTTGGAGGTGCATGGCTAAAGTATAACCCAAACATTCCTGCTCAGCACGAGCTGAAACTGGTGTTTGTGCCAGATTAATAGAATGGCCTTTGAATTCTTCTTAAGTATATAGTGAGAAATAAAGTCAGCTAAGCCTAATCATCTGCTATCATCAAAAATATACTACTTCTCTTGCATCATATTACTGATATTATATATTGATAAGTGATATGAAGCTACTCTTAGACTCTCTTCATAAAGAAGATGTTACCATTCTAGAAAAATTTTGCCTGGGTTGGGAGAGAGTTGCAAATAACTGTATTCTGTGTTGTCCTTCAGAGGCATCCTTATAATTTATTTAATATCAAACTATTCACTTCAATTGACACCATCAAATACCTACTTACTTTCCAGGGCATTCTAAACCCTTCTTTCAAAGCCTTCTTTCTTCTTGCTGTGAATGTCGTTCCTAACCTTCACATCAAAAACATGGCCCATGAACCATCAACATGGTTCTCGAAAATGCTAATAGGTCATCTAAGTGGAAAATCTTACTTCTTATTCTGATATGGAATGATAAGGAATTACAAAGCTTGAGATATATTCTAGGATTACAAAAGCAGGACTAGCAAACTAAGGATAGGTTGTAAACCACAGAAAAGCAATATCTAGATTTTCTCATCCAGCCATATAAACAGGATTGTTCTCTAGAGACATTAAAAAATGGGGCCTTTCTATGTATTTGGAGCATTTCCTTTCTTAATTCTGAGAGTGAGGTTCCGAAAAAAGAATAGGGGTGTGTGTGTGTGTGTGTGAATCTGTGAGTCTGTGTGTCTCTTGTCTCTGTGTCTGTGTCTTTGCTTGTGTCTGTGTGTGTCTGTATGTCTGTGTCTTTGTGTCTGTGTCTGTGTATTAGAGGAAAAGGGGAGGGAAGGAGGAAGGAAGAGAGAGAGAGAGACAGAGAGAGACAGAGAGAGACAGAGACATACCCAAAAGTGAGAAATAGAAACATGTACAACACTTGTAAAGGAAAAGAAAAGGTCAATCCAATGCTTGCCAACCTCCTTATATTTCAAACAACCCAGAATAAGAGCCTAAAACTTGAGAGTTTCTTTAAATTGTTCATATATATATATATATATATATATATATATATATATATCAGTATAATAATAACTCATCAGCTGTAGTATCTACAGCAATGGATTTAAATTTTTCATCATACTACATGCCCTAAAATAAATGCATTTATACACATATGTAATTTCATAAAGATGAACCGTATAATTAATCTTCAAATAGCTATGGTTAACATTATATAACATTTTTTCCATAACTTTTACTGTGCTTATAGCTCCGTAGTTTCAAAACCAATCTTTTTCTGAATCTTATTTGGAGTCTAAAATTTTGGGAGATAAAAGCACAATATATATGGACTCATCAATAAATGAATCAATGAATAACAGATGTCATAAGCTCCTGGTGAAAAGGTAGATTAAAGGAGAAACAAGTTATTTAGAAATCACAGACCTTGATTGAGAAATGAAATGCTTGGGTAAGTTCTTATGGGTTCTGTATCCTGTTGTGCCCCAGGTCATGCTAACAATGCACTGCCACAAGTATGTATATTACAAGAAGGGGTCTTCCTTGTTTCCTCCATCTATTCAAACAATATAAGGGTGGGTAACCAGAACCTTGTGTACATATACAAGCCTCCCTTTAGCGAAAATGTGACCTAATGTTTACAACTAAGAAGCAATTTCTAGGCTCCCAAAATATTTTGAAGTTATAAAACTAGTTCCCTAAACTCATAGCTAGAACTTTGATTATGGGATTCGGAGGGTAGAAAAGGGAATATGGCTCTTCCTCAGCTCCAGGCCTCTCAACTTCGTGGTGTTGCCAAAATGTCACTTTCTAACAAGCTGGCTTTGGACAAGCGGGTCTTAATGAGGGTGGACTTCAATGCTCCTATGAAGAACAACCAGATAACAACCAAAGGATCAAGGCTGCTGTTCCAAGTATCAAATTCTGCTTGGACAATGGAGCCAAGTCGGTTGTACTTATGAGCCACCTGGGCCAGCCTGATGGTGTTCCCATGCCAGTTACTGCAGAACTCAAATCTCTGCTGGGCAAGGATGTTCCATTCTTGAAGGATTGTGTGGGCCCAGAAGTCAAGAATGCCTGTGCCAACAGGCAGCAGCTGGGACTGTCATCCTGCTGGAGAACCTCCTCATTCATGTAGAGGAAGAAAAGAAGGGAAAAGATGCTTCTGGGAACAAGGTTAAATCTGAGCCAGCCAAAATTGATGCTTTCTGAGCCTCACTGTCCAAACTAGGAGATGTCTATGTCAATGATGCTTTTGGGACTGCACACGGAGCCCACAGCTCCATGGTGGATGTGAATCTGCCACAGAAGCCTGGTGGATTTTTGATGAAGGAGCTGAACTACTTTGCGAAGACTTTGGAGAGTCCAGAGCAACCCTTCCTGGCTATCTTGAAAGGAGACAAAGTTTCAGAAAAGATCCACCTGATCAATAATATGCTAGACAAGGTCAATGAGATGATCATTGGTGGTGAAATGGCTTTTACCTTCTTTAAGGTGCTCAACAACATGAAGATTGGCACATCTTTGTATGATGAAGAAGGAGCCAAGATTGTCAAAGATCTCACGTCCAAAGCTGAGAAAAATGGTATGAAGATTATCTTGCCTGTTAACTTTGTCACTGCTGACAAATTTGATGAGAATGCCAAGACTGGCTGAGCTACTGTGGCAGATTGTTTGGAATGGTCCTGTTGGGCTATTTGAATGATAAGCCTTTGCCAGGGGAACCAAGTCACTCATGTATGAGGTAGTGAAAGCCACTTCTAGGGAATGCATCACTGTTATAGGTGGTGGAGACACTGCCACTTGCTGTGCCAAATGGAACACAGAGGATAAAGTCAGCCATGTAAGCACTGGGGGTGGTGCCAGTCTAGAGCTCCTGGAAGGTAAAGTAATTCCTGAGGTGGATGCTCTCAGCGATGTCAACCTAGTGTTTTCCACATCTCCATTTGGTGTTAGCACAAGACTGAGCAAGTGACCAAGATGCAGCACCAGGAACCCTTAAACAGTTGCACAGCCTCTCAGCTAGTCTTTACTGCATCGGGATTTGTTTACGTTCTTCAAGATCCTGTTTCAATTCCTTAGTGACTAAAGCCATTGTGCATTGTAGAGGGCATCTATTTATGTTTACCTAAGAATTTCTACAACTCATTGTTTATAATAGCTGAGTAATATTCCATTGTGTAAATGAACCACATTTTCTGTATCCATTCCTCCGTTGAAGGACATCTGGGTTCTTTCCAGCTTCTGACTATTATAAATAAGGCTGCTATGAACATAATGGAGCATATGCCCTTGTTATATGTTGAAGCATCTTCTGGGTATATTCCCAGGAGTGGTATATCTGTGTCCTCAGGTAATGCTATGTCCATTTTTCTGAGGAACCACCAGACTGATTTCCAGAGTGGTTGCACCGTCTTGCAATCCCACCAACAAAGGAGGAGGCATTGGTGTTCTGTTCAGGAACTTTTTCCCTTGTGCCCAAGCATTCAAGGTTCTTCCCTACCTTCTCTTCCATTAGTTTCAGTATATCTGGTTTTATATGAAGGTCCTTTATCCACTTAGACTTGAGCTTTGTAAAGGAGATAAGAATGGATCGATTTGCATTCTTCTACATGATGTCCTCCAGTTGAACCAGCACCATTTGTTTAAAATGCTATCCTTTTTCCACTGGGCAGTTTTAGCTCCTTTGTCAAAGATCAAGTGACCATAGGTGTGTGGGTTCATTTCTGGGTCTTCAATTCTATTCCATTGATCTTCCTGCCTGTCTCTGTACCAATACCGTGCAATTTTTTATCACTATTGCTCTGTAGTACAGCTTGAGGTCAGGGATGGTGATTCCTCCAGAAGTTCTTTTATTGTTGAGAATAGTTTTCACTATCCTGGGTTTTTTGTTATTCCAAATAAATTTGAGAATTTCTCTTTCTAACTCTGTGAAGAATTGAGGTGCTTAAATTTTCAAAGTCTTGGACCAGAAGTAGGCCTCTGATGCTACACAACAGTTATACTTCAGAGGCTGGCTTTTCTCCCCAGAGTTTCATTTTAATGAGACATGTTGTGACAAAGAAGAAAATAATCAGTGAAAAATAGAATTTCATGCAACTATGCTATGTCTCTTTTTCATGTGATAAATGTAACTTTTTTATTGAAGGTTTTAATTTTTATTCTAGAAGCTTTAGCTTTGTTGGAAAGCACACCTCACTAATTTCTGATATATCAAAACGGAAATTTCAGCTGTTATGGATAATATAGCCACTCTGAACAATTTCTATGAGACAAACAGACTCATACAAAGCATACAAGAAGGGCAACATTAAAAAATATTTCATTCTAGGGAAAGTGGAGCATGTGGCTGGAGCAGAGGCAACCACAAATGAGCAATGGGAGTGGTGCGGGGAATGATAGCTCGCTCGTGGGCATGGGCGTGGAGTCCTGTTAGGCAATTGTGGTTCCCGTGTGTCTTCTGCCCCAGTCGGCTGGGACCTCAACTCTGGGCAGAAGAAGTGCACGCAGGATTTTTGACTGAGTTCCTTCCATGTGGCACCAGGCGCCACAGGGCTTGTGCCCAGGTGTGAGAGAATCTCAGTCTGAAGCTCCACGGGGGCACAGGGCTCTTGAGTTGGGGATCCCGGGGCCTGGAGGTGGCCGAAGACTGACTGGTCTCAAGCTCTTGGGCTCCCAGGCGCCGCTGGAAGCTGTGGAAGAGTTGAGACTGGGGACATGTGGGCCAGACTGGCCCGCAGCCTAGAGGGTCAAGATGGGGAGCTCTGGCTGCACCCCTCAGTGTGAGACTCTTCGTTTGTCACTTGCTTAGCAGGGTCAGCTAACTTGGTTGAGTTGGCGGCTTCCATGACTGGAATGCAGAGAGGTCCTCAGGGAAGCATGGTGGGCTGTGGCTACAGCAGCTCATTAAAGGCTTTCTCTGTGGTTCCCCATGCCGGGTCCTGTGGTTCCCCATGCCGGGTCCCAAAAGACACGAGGAGGTGTAGGGGTTTTGCAGGCTTTATTTTCATGGTGGATGGAAGATAGATCTTGCTGTATCCCCCCCCCTTAGGTCAGGGCAGATCTGACTTAAATAGGGAGGGAGGAGGGTGGAGGATCTGGGAAAGAATGCTTAATTGGCTATGCCCTCTGTCCTTCAGGTATCTCATTAGTATGTAAATCTCTTGAGGCTAAGGCCTGTAGTCATGCCCTCTACCTGTGCTGGGTGATGCAAACCTCTCTTAGGGAGGGGCTGTATTGCCCTATGTGACTGAAAATCATGTGTGAATGGAGTGTCAGGGGCCTGGGGCCTGGGGACGTGGCTGAACACCTGCTGTTGTCCCATTGAGGTCTGGGGTTCAAGGCCTGTGCCACATCAGAAACCAAATTATCCTTTCACAGCCCCACAGTGCGAAGCTGGTGAAGGTGCATAAGGCTATGGAGGGGAGAAGGAGGTGGCTGGCCACTGCATATCTGCAGAGTAGCTGACAAAGCTGGTTGTAAGCACTAAGGCAGTGAGAGATGTCAAAGAAAGATGACTGACCTTAATGCTCATGCCTTCCAAGCTATACGTATCGGACACCTGATAGATAAGAGTGGAAGGCAGCCTTCTGAAGGTCTTGTAAGAGTTTGGATCCATCAATTATGCAGCGGTGATACCTAAGGAAAGACTAACTCTGGGGGAGTTTGAGGATGCTAGTATTGTGCTGCAGTAAACTAAGCATCCATTAAACTAATTTCTATTACCTGACAACAGTGTTTGTCAGTGACTTTACTAGCTAGACTATGACTATCGCCTGCCCCAGGACTCTGCTGACTCCAGAGGCCTCACCAACACATTCCTAGGAACTTCTGAATCCTATCTATTCCATAACCATGGATGTTCTATGTAATTCTTGTATCTCTCACCATGGTGGAGCCAGGCATTATAAAAAGTACCCATTGGGCCCAGGGCTAACTCATTGGGGAAAGCCTCTATTCTGGCTAAAGAATGAATATGGAATCCTCAGAGCCTCAGTGTATTCAAGAATGAATAGGAAACTTGGAACTATACAAGCCCTAACCTCAATGAACCCTAACTGGCAGTAATCTCAACAAATGATAGAGGCAGCTTCTGCCCATGAATGTATATGGAGGGCTTTAGAGTAGGTACCACAGCCATCACTATGATGAAAGACATAAGCCTCCACCTTATCATAAAGTGAGAAGAATGAGCCCACCTGTGGAAGGGTAAGCATGAGGATCCAAGCCACAATGATCCCCAATATGACAACTCCTCTCCCTCTAATGCAGTGTGGAGAAGAAGTTTTTAGAAAGCAAGCCAGTATGCCACCTCGGGAGATGGCTAAAAGCCACACCCAAAGCTCAGCCATCACTCATCTCAACAAAAACCATATTTTCCAAAAGATGATTGCTCCCTTCCTCAAGCACCTGACATTATTCCTGGCCAGAAATTCTAGGGAGAAGTCAAATCCTGCAGGTGTGATGACTTCATAGTCAGGGAACAGGTAGCCAGGAACCACATCCAGCGCCCCAGCAATAGACCGCACTTCAATGCCCTTGATTGAAGTTTACCCAGAACTTCTTGGAGATCAGGAAACCTGAATGAAGCTACCAACCTCTGAAAGTATTCACACACAAGAGCAAGCACACCTTCTTAGCTACTGAAGTGGATCCCAGGAGTGATGCTCTAGAGACTGGGATTCCTGAACCATTACCATGTGGAAAACATAAATGGAGGGTCCCCTTACACCCCAAGGCATATCCTTTGTACATCTTTTGAAATACCCAGGTGCTGGGAAGGACCCACCCCTACCAGTAGGAAAACATTTTTCTTTTCTTTGTGCAACTGCCTTTTGTTTAGGTGGATTGGTTAGTTTGATACACAGCTTTGAATCATTTCACTGTCCTTTTCTTAATGTGTCCTTAGCGGAGGCTTCACCCTGGTAGAAATCCTGAAAGTCTGCTGGGGGAAGCAAAAGGGAACAGATATCTTCCAAGATGGAAGCTTCACTTGAAAGAATATTGAATCTGTGATTTTTTTTCTTCTTTTTACATTTATGCTCTCAGTGTTTAGAAAAAATTAACTATTTTCTATTTTTATTCCAAGTATGCAAATTAACAAATTTGATCTTACCTAAATATTTGCCAATAATAAGGACTTCCAAAGGCATAGCTACTGTTTTCATCTCTATCTATAGGCACTTCCCTGTCCACTCTGACATACTTCCCTTGCAGACATGACTCACTACCAAACCCCACTGGGGCATTGCATAAGGACTCAGTGGTAACATTACAACAGCTGCAGCAGCACTGAGTCACCAGATAGTGATGTCTCCACTGTTCTCACATCCCAGAGAGACTAGTCAACCCTGACTTTGATTAGAGAAGCAAAGTATCTACACTTCTTGCTCTTATGTGTGATGCTAGGGAGCATGGGATTATCAATGCAGCATTGGATTATATCAACACCGTGTTTTAATTCTTGCAGACCTAGAAACACGATTCACCAGTATTGATAATCACTAGGTAGAATTTTTCAGAATTTAGAAATATACACCAAGAACCACAAGGGAGACATTTCCACATGGAGGTGCTCTCTAGGCTTGCCCTCCTCGGGGCCAACCTGGGCTGCTGCTTGCTAACTCAGGCATTGTAACATGACAAGGCCTCCTGGGAGATCAGAAGCCCACAGTTCTTCAGCAGAGCATCCACCAGCCATTTCTGGATATACTTCAGTTCACTCACTAACTTTCCAAGAATTAATTCTCCTCACACAGATTTAAAATCGGGAGCTCTCAGTTTAAAAGAAGGTGAAGGGAATCTAATGCATTTTAGAATTTTCAATATAGTATACCACTCCTGGTTAAATTTATTTCCTTTTATTAAATTATCCCCAAAACAATACTCTCTCTTCTGGCTATGGTGTTAGATATCAGGTAGTTTTCTTTGTCTCCAGTTTGGAAATCTCCTTCTTAATATATAGAAATAAATCTTATTTTTAAAAAAAAATTTTTAAGTTTTTGAACAAGTAAGTGCAGTATGTACCACACCATCCATTATACCTCCCACCCTCCTTCCTCTTGCCACTCCTCCTTCTCCTTAGTCTCCAGTGTCCCATTGGTCAGTTTGACTCCTACTGTCATGTCACATACACATACATAATTTTATGTATCTATGTAAAGTATAAGAATCACAAATAAGAGTAGTTGCAATATTTATCTTTATGAGACTGACATAATGCATTTAACATGATTATGACCAGTTGCATACAATTTCCGGCAAACGACATGGCTTTGTTGTCTTTATGGCTAGAAAAACTTCCATTGTGTACACAGTACACTTTCCCTGTCCATTCTCCTGTTGTTGGACACCTGTGTTGGTTTCATAACTTAGCTGCTGCAATAAACAGTGATGATCTCTGTGATGGTTTAGCTTGGGGTACTTCAGATAAATAGACAGAAGTGATACAGCTGTGTTGCAGAGTTAGCAGGCTAGTTTGTGATCCCACCAGCACTGTTGAGGATTCTCTTTTGGTTTGATTCTTGTTTTGTTTTGTTTTGTTTTGTTTTGTTTTGTTTTGTTTATCACATCCTCTCACCATTTATTGTTATTTGTAATCTTAGGAAGTAAGGTATAAAAATTGACATACTTATTCAACCTATCAGCAATGTATCATATTAACACTGGCAAGTACAGTAGAAACAAATGACCAAAGTGGATAGTGTTCTGCATCTGAATGTTCAATCTAGGAAACATAGATAATGAAAATCAAAATTTACAGTCACTCAATTAAATCAGACTACATTAGGCTACAGTAACAAACAACCTTCAAATCTCAGAAGAGTTAAGATTTTTATTTCTCGCCAAACCCACTATAAATTGAGAGAAAGCTCTGTGCATCATAGTACAATCCAGAGATCTCCCACCAAGATAAAGGCTATAAGCCATCATACCAGAAGGGATAAGAGAGATTTGCACTGACACTTGAGAATTGCATAGCAGAAGTGGAATAGACAGTTTTGCTCCCCATACACTGTATATGTTTGTCACATGACCAACTTAAGTGAAATGGGCTATTATATAATTACATAATATCTTACTATATCATCGCAGTTTAACTTTAGATTTCCCTAGTAATTAAAGGTTGTCAACACATTTTCCAGTAAGTTTATTGATAAATCTTTCCTGATGAGTTGTTCAAAAAGGTTGTTCACTTCACTTTCATTGGTAAGCTCTACTAATTGTGACATATTATACTACTATATACATTCTGGATACAAGTTCCTTGTGGAAAATATGTTCTGTCAATACTTTATAAGTCTGCCTTAGTCTTTCACTTGTGTCCACTTGAGGAAAACACTCCTTCACATGTTTGGCCCAGCAAAACACCATCCCACACAGCTGACTCGCCAAAGAATCCTTAAGTTTCCACTTCAACATACGTATGTATGAAATTCTCAAACAATAAAAGAATCAGATATATAGCTTTTTACATGTACTTCTATTCCTCATCAAGAATAAACCTATACTAACTGAAGGTGATCCATATGTGCCATAAACCTCACAATTTACTCTTCTACATTTTGCCTTAGATGCTTGTGTGTGTTAAAGAAAGAAAACACTGTATGTCTTTCAAGCTTATCCTAACGTTTACTGTTTCTTGTGCTGTTCAACTTTCTCTGTAGCTCCAAGTCTCAATCCAGCATTTGTCTTTAGGCCTAAGCACATCCTTCAACATTATTTGAGTGCAGGTCTACTAAGGGTAAAACTGTTAGATTAGTTTTGATTGGAAGTGTTTTAGTTTCACTTTCACTCTTCAGGGGTGGTTTCACTGGATACAAAAAGCCATGTAAGAGTGGAGGGCCCTGCCGGGCACAGGTGGAAAAAGAGATCCTTGACCTCATGAAGGCTGGACGCCCCAGGGGGTGGGAATTTTGAGGGTGGGGAAGTGGGAGTGGGGGGGTAGGTGGGGGTTACATCCACGGAGAAGAAGGAGGAGGGGTAAGGGGATGGGGGTTCCCGGGTGGGTGGGGGATGGGGTAAGGGGATAACATATGAAATGTAAATAAAAAAAAAAAAAAAAGGAACTTCTCTCTGGTCTGCTTCTGAACATACTGCCTGTATGTTGGCTATTCTGTCTTGCTTCTGGTCACAATTAACTATAAATCCCTCATTGTTAACTGTACATAAGTCAATTTTCTTAAATTGCCTTAGGAGTACTCTCTACATCCTTGATTTCAGCAGTTTGCCTATGATATCCATAGAGTTGTGTTTTTGCTTCGTTTGTTTGTTTGTTTGTTTTCCTGTCTTTTTTATGTATTTGAGATGGGATGTTACTGTTAACCAAGCTGGTAATCCTTTCACCTCAACATCTCAAGTACATCTGGCCACATGCATCAATCATTGTATGTGGTTAAGACATATTCATCCTTGGAACTTTCTGAGTTTCTTGAACTCAAAAGTTTATGGGTTTTTTTTTTAACCATTTTAGGGGAAAATCATAATGTTCTCAAATACTTTTTTCTTCTTCATTTGTTTTTTCCTTTTGCAATGCGGGCTATATTCACTTTGAAATGGTAAACTCTTCAACATCTCCCTACAGTTCAGTTCAGTAAGGCTGCAAAGTTTTTGTGAATTTTTTTTAAATGACTGCCCCATCCTATTGATTGCTGGTTGTGTTTACCAACTTCTTTTTATGCAATTCTTAGTCTTATATTAGCATATCTATTTCAAATATGGTATATCAGACAACAAATTTCCATCTTTACATTTTCTATTTGCTGCCCTTTTCCAGTCTCCACTCCTCTTGAGATTACTCATCTGTTCAGTCATGATGAAACATATTTCTTCCTGCCCATAAAAATACATACAGTAGATTCAAAATATCTTCCTGTTAATTCTGACACCTAAGTCATCTTATTGTCTTGCTCTTTCGTGCATCTTCAATTGGTTTCTGCCCTTCAGTCATTGTTTATAATAATCACCTTTCACTTTTCCTCCTTACTATGAAAACCTCAGAGTTGAATTCTCAGCCACTTCTGGTCTGTCTTTCTGGCCATCAATATTGGTGCTGGTTTATTAATTCCTGGTCATCTTTTTCTCCTTGACCAAATTTGTCCAATTATTTATAGGTTTGGAGCTCCATATATTTGTTGTATTTAAAATATTTAACAGAATGAGCTTCAGTGTTAAGATCAATGGAAAAAAAGTGTAAAACTATGCAAACTAAAGCTTCTGCTTTAACGTCCTCATTTGTATTCTTGGCTGACTCTGGTCATAAGAAAGTTGCTTTCCTGACCTCTGTCAGTCAGCTCTTTGGGGAATATGTTCAGGCAAGCACTGTATGGTGATTGTCAATGCTTCCCAAGCCCTGCTGCTGTAGACACAGCCATATGAAGACATTTCCTGCATGATCAGAAAACTGCTGTTGAAGACACTGCCTGTTATGTTCTTCAATAATAAAGTTGGAGAACTCCGTGTTTTCTTTTCATTGCTACCTGGGGAGTTCCTGTGAGAGTCAACTTCAGAAAAAACAGGCTTTCATCAAGTAGAAACTGTGTTTTCCTTGCCAGAAATCTTAATGCATACATCACCAAAATTGGATCTAAAGATAAATGCGGGGTCCAGCTGCACAAGACTCAATCTAAACACTCCCTATTTATCATGGGCTTCCAGTGTTGCTCCAGAGCCATTTTGGCCACTAGAGAGTGTGATCTGGGAATCGAACTCAACTTTTAAGAGAACTAATATATGGAAAGTCTTAGCTTTGTAGAAATTCAGCCTTCAAAATGATCATCATACAATGAAACCATAGTACTAAGAGAAATGTGAACACAACAAAAACTGATTTATAAACCCTTCACTGGAACTTGGAAGCTGAATGTTACCATTGGATAAATAATCAGGAATGAGGTAATGAAGTTCCCTGTCCAGTGAGTTAAAAAAAATTAACAAACCTACTCATGTGAAAACCTACTAAAAAATGAGAATTCATCAAATAAAAGCACAAAATATAAATACAACAGGCTACTTCATAAAACAATAGCAAATAAATTTTCTCTGTAATTGCAGTAATAAAAATATTAATTTAACTAATAAAATTATGAAGTCAGAGGCTTTGAAAAACAGAAGGCCATGACCTTCAGTGTAGACTCTATCATTTACTAGGTAGGAGAATTTCAGCACATTTTTTAGCACAGCTTCTCTGTCTGGCATTTGTAGTGACTAGTACTGCTACATGGTAGAGTGGTTAAAATGTTGAAATGACATAACCTATGAAATCGTTTAGTCCAATGGCTGGAATTTGATGTGTGTTTAATAAATGTTTTTTTGAAAGGACTATATCTGTCACTAAAAGATCATTAGGGAACTCCAGGCTATTTATTTTCGTCTTGAACCCATAACTTCTTATGTTTGGTAACTGGGCCAGATAGGAATATTGTTTCCATATTTCACTCAGATTTGAGTCATAAAAGCATGGACCTGTGGAGCTGAATATTGAAGAAAGTGAATAATCCTGTAAGAGAAAAAAAATCATAAAATACCTGCTCAAACAAAAATGGGGCAAGAATAATCATGAGGACACACAGACATTTACATAATACTTGATAGTATGTGATGAAACATTTGAAAATAACAAGATTCTATAACACCATGTACTTCAGCCGCCTCTACAGTTTAAAATATTCTTTGAAAATGGAAGTTATGAGCATTTATTTCTATGTACATATTATATTTCTCCTCATTTCTGGCAACCTATCATTGCCAAAACACACACACACAAACAGACATATAAACACACACATTCACTCATGCATGCACATGTACACATACTTACACACACACATAACATCCAAAGAAGGGAATTTGTATCATGGAAGCTCAAGATGCTTTTGTCTGTTGGTAAAATTATCTAATATAAAAATTACTACAATGACTTTAATTTTTCTTACATAATACTGGCTTAGCAGGTACCTCCAAGTTCACCAATAATTTTTTTCCAATAATTTATTTGTTAGGAATGAAAAGGTTGAATAAAAGGAAGGGGTCAGGTTAAGATCACAGTCTGTATTTTGCTTTAAATGGGTATGATAGATTTTACTGAGTATCATCCATGTGAACCTCTCACCTAGGCAATTGGACACAAGTCCTATAAGCAGGTAACAGGTCTGAACAAGAAAAAATAATTTTATAATTTTCAGAATATTGTATTGCCTAGTATTTGCTAAGTGCCTGATACAAGCAACAATGAATAATACCATAATCCTCACAATAACACTAAAATAAAATCATCATTATCTTCATGTATAAAGAAATGAACAGAGAGGCCAAGTAAGCTATTCACAGAGAATGTTCTGTGGGAGAGCCAAGATTTCATGTAGAAAGTCAGGCTTCCTGGGCTGTGCTTTTTCCCTCTAGCACTTTGTACAGATATTATACTCTCAGACTATTATATTATGCCTCTATCTAAGATATTTATATTTTTGGGCCTCTAGTGAACAATGTGATGATAAACTCTGAATATATGCATTAATATTCAAACCAAAGAGTTGTGGGTTATATAATTAAAACAGAAAATACTTTGAGAAAAGAAACATGTCTCTCTCTAGCTGAAGCCACAGACTCTGTGGCACCACAGAGAACTAGGCACCACCAAGCACTGAGGGACCTGCTGGCTTGGTCAAAGTGATCTTGTGATAAGTAGTCTTGGTGGAGCTCTTGGACCAGATAACATGGCAGAAAGAGCTTAAAGTGGGTGGGTGACAATGATGACGGGACAGTAATAGAATGCTCTTTTAAACGTTTTACCGTGGCCGAGATAGAGGAGGAGTTTGTGGGCAGCTGTATTTATCAGTGAGTGCTTTTGTTAGTGGGGTTGATTTGGTGGCAGGCTAAGGAAAATATAGGAGATGGGGGGTGAAGAACCAAACAGTGGACTGTCATCGAAAGAAAGCCACTGCCTTAATGGAATGCGGATGCACTGGACAGAAGTGATTTGGAAGGAAAGGTAAGAGCATTTTCCAGCCGGTCTGTTTTGTCTCAATTAGGCATGAGCCAGGATCACTTGTTTGAGAGTTAGTTTGATATATGGAAACTACGGGTGAAAGAAGGTACAAGCAGGACAGCCCCCCCCCCCCAGAAGGGAACACTGTTGACTGATGGGTAGGGCTTCGGGTCAGCTGAAAGTATTACACATTCAAAGAGAAAAGCCAGTTCTCCTGACTCTAAGGTTTTCTCCAGCACTGTTTCCTGTTCTGGTGATGGTGATAGCAGGAAACACAACGGTGCTGAAGGCGCTTGTGCCCCTCAGGGATTTACCATATGCCATCCTCCTCTTCCTCCTCCTCCTCCTCCTCCTCCTCCTCCTCCTCCTCTTCTCCTCCTCCTCCTCCTCCTCCTTCTCCTCCTCTTCTTCTCCTCCTCCTCCTCTTCTCCTCCTCCTCCTCCTCCTCCTTCTCCTCCTCTTCTTCTCCTCCTCCTC
>NW_021620336.1:615644-627139 GCF_004785775.1 Grammomys surdaster
CTCCTCCTCCTCCTCCTCCTCCTCCTTCTTCTTCTTCTTCTTCTTCTTCTTCTTCTTCTTCTTCTTCTTCTTCTTCTTCTTCTTCAAGTAATGTTGTTAAAGAATCTCTGACTGGAAGGGCAAATTTCAGATATTGAAAAGCAGGGAAAGAGATGGATGACTCTTCAATCAGGTGGCCATGATTGCAAGTCATCCCTGAGAGGGAGAGGGATATTGACAGATAGCGATCACTTCAAGGGTATAGGAGAAGTGACTTAGAGACAGTTGTGTGACAATAGACATCAAGGAAAACACTGGATCTATGGCTCCAGAAAAGACAATTGCATCGAGAACAGCCAGGGGAGACATTGAACACAGTAGAGTATGCTGGACTTGGCTGGGGAGTTGCAAAGAGTACATAAGGAGCTTAGGAGAAAGAAAGGTAGGAGGTCGAATTCGGTTTACCAACAGCCAGAAGAATGTAGGAAGGGAATCCCAGGTAATAATGTTAAAAAAGGACGCTTGGCAGTTTGGGATAAACTAAGTCAATATAAAGCACAATTCAGCTAAATCAGTTAAGTCCCTCTCAAAACTCCTAATAAAACTAAGGACTAGCATGCTAGGATGCTCAGCTTGGTGGCTATAAGTCAGATTCCACAAGGAAAACAAAAGTAACTTTAGGTATTTTTATCAGGAGGAGAATTTTGGATCATTTAAAGACTAAAAGAATCTTGCAAAGTATAGGATATATAGAAACTGCAGACAGGAAAGGAATAATGTAACTAGTTTCCAGGGGCTGCCAAAACATACCATGCAGTGGGTGGCTTAAACAGCACATTATTTAAATATTTTCTCAGTCTATAAGTTGAAGCCAAAGGTTGGGTTCCAAAATAGCCAGGCTCTGAGGAGAGACCTCTTGTTGCCTTCAGGTGTTTCCTTTCCATCTTGACCTCACAGAGCCTTTCCTATCCCTCTTCTTTTAAGGCCATCCATTTCATCCTGAAGATCCTATCCTTACAGCATCTGAATCAAACAGCCAGCCAAATGCCACCTCATGTGCAAGCAGCACCAGGTTGAGACTCAGGGTTTCAGTAGATGAATTCTGAAGAAACACGTTCAAGCCACAGCAGCCAGTGTGCTAGGATGCTCTCTGCTGTCTGTGCATATACCAATATATGAACTACTAACTACATTTTAGTTTAATTTATTTACTATTAAAGTTATTTGAATTTAATCTTAAAGTGATCAAAAGAAGTGAAATTTAAGATTTACTTCCTCAGGCCCAGTGTCACTTCCAAGCACCCAAAAGATGTGACAAGTGACCAGTCGTGCAACACAAGTCAGAATATTCCCATAATAGTAGTTCCATTGACCAAACTTTAGGTTAAGGCTTTATTAAACAGGAATATCTCTGAAATTAGGAATATCAGAGAGATAATAGACCTGAGAATTTACCAATAAACAGGCAAAGTGTTTGCCTCGCATGTTCTTCTCTTTTAACCCCACTAGCAATAAAGGAAAATTTCACCGTTTACCTGAAAATTGAAACTGAAGTAGACAATAAAGAATTTTATTTGTTTATATAAAAATCCAATGAGATTCAGTCATTTTTTGATCAGGATTCTTGCTTCCTTTTTCCTCTCCCAATTTCAAACTCTATTAGTTTAACCTTTAGCCCAACTTTTCTCCATGTTCACAAAGGCCAGCTGCTGTACCAGCTCTCTCACATCTGCACCTGTCAGAGAAAGAGATGCTCTCTCTGTCCTTCCTTAGAATGAAACTCCTTATTCCACATTGCTTACCCAATTTTAAACACTGACGAGTTCCCAGTAAACCAGATAAATAGTCCCAATACTGGTCACCAATCCAGTCATCAGGGCAACTGTGTCAGGTTGAGCTGATTGACTTAGATCTATGGGTACTCGCTAGAGAATGAGAGTGGGCTCATCCATTTCCAAACTGAAGACAGACACCTGCTTAATTACTGTACCATGAGAAGGTCACCTCTTCAGAAGTAGCTGTGCCCAAGTGGATGGAGCTGTGCAGACCTGCAATCTGTGCATATGCTAATACAGTAACTACTAATTCCTGCCTCATGCCCAGTCCTGAACGGGTCAAAGGCCAGCTCCGGATGCAAGCATCATGTCCTGATGCAGCAGTCAGCAGGCATTCTGACTGTTCTAACCAGATGGCTAAACACTTCTCAAGCTGTGTTCTGGATTCCTAGCTCCCTTCACCCTCTTAGTTCACCCGGGAGTCACCTTGACTGGTTTTAAACTTCACTCATTGTTGTCTTGAGATTTATCCACACCTTTCTTGTAGAACATTTCTTAAGCAGGGTTCCAAGTATACCACAAAGTTTAACAGTGTGGAATAAAAAGGAGGAAGTGATTTCAAGATAATTAACCAAACTTAACTGCCCTCTGAATACCAACCTCAATAAACTGGAAAGTACAATGAAATAACAGTTATATTCAGAATAGCAGGAAAATTAAACTCCCAAAGCTCTCATTTTACTTCTTTCTGCAGTTAGGCAAGCTGCTCAAGCCTTTCACACGAAAGTGCTCTCACCTGTAACATGGGATCTATTAAAAAAAAATGCTAGGATTAAATTAGACATGGAGTATAATGAACCATTTAAACGTCTGGAAACCAGTGACCATACATGAATGTTATTATGATGATAGAGTAACAGTGACTATGCTTAACGGATACAATATGTAAGGATATGTAAGGACACAATCAGATTAGCAAAAAACGAGTTTTGCTATATGAATAAGTTGTAAGTTTTCCCAGTGGATATAATAAACAAGATCAGTTAATGGTAAAGCAAAATGGATCATAGTTTTATTGCACTGCAAATTTCTATAATTAAATACGGGCAAAAATTTTATATTAGGTGGAAAAAGACATTCCGAATATGGCGGTGATGTTAGAATACTTAAGAAGAAAGCATAGATTCTTAAAATAATTGGAAATGATTGTGGCTTGTCTGACTTCAAACTCCAACAGCACCATCAGTCCTGATAAAGTTGCTCAGTGTCTGTCTTTTTCTGTTGGATGCCTATTTACACTGGCTTCTGACTCTACTTCCAAATCTGCCCCCCTTCTACTCACACTCAGACCTATACACCAGATGAGCAGGACATCTCAAACCACATTTCCCAGACATACTAACTGAGCTTTTAAGTCTAACTTAGGTTCCACCAAGGCAATAATATATGGAAGAGAAGACATGAAGCCAAGCCACTTTCATGTAGGTTATCACATTCCAGTGTATGATCACTGTCTTCCCGTCATGAGGCAGCATGGAGGAAGAATGGTGATATCAACCAGTATTAACTTCCCAGTTCCCCTTCATGGAGTCCCTCCCTCAGCCCCCCTCCCCTTCTCCTCTGAGAGGGTGAGATCACCCTCCCCTTCCCCCCATCCTTATCCCCTAACTCTTGCACACCAAGTCTCTGCCAGATTAGGGGCATCCTCTCCCAGTGAGACCAGACAAGGCATCCATGAAGATTAAGCTGCTTCTCTCCTACATATGTGCCCCAGGTGGGGGAGGGCGATCATTCCAGCCCATGTATGTTGTTTGGTTGGTGGTGCAGATGCTGCGAACTCCAGGGGTCAACATCAGCTTCTTAACACTGGATTGTGTCCCACTGAGTTTAACACTGATACTCATAGTTCTATGGTATTGTCTGTGACTTCCATTCCTCCAACTTTCTAATGGTATTTGCAAGCACCCAGTTCCCTGTAGTAAAAAATCTTTCTGTTTGAAATGCCTGGTGTGTTTCTACTTCCTTTACAGAACCTGATCTAAAAGATAATTATCCATAAATGAATGACTATAAGTAAATTACAGCTGATATTACTTCTTATCACTGCATAAAGTAGTAAATAACTTCATAACATAGATATTTGCTTTATATCTGTTCTACTAATGTTTTCTTGCCTCTTTGTTGACATAGGGTCCCATGTAGCCCCACCTAGCTTAGAACTTTGTGTAGCCAAGGTTAGCCTTGAATTTCTAATTCACTCACCTCTACTTCTCGAGTTCTGGTATAACAACAGGCAAGTGCCACCAGAAAGCATTAGAGATTTAACCCAGAGATTTGTACATGCTAGCCAAACACTCAACCAAAGGACCCAGCTACACTTCCAGCTTTATTCATTATTTCTTTTAGAATAGAAAAAAATTGTTTCATCGTGGCACCATCATACATATATGTTCTATTATGCTTTGTTTTTTATCCATTCCCCTCCCCCACTGCTCTGTGTACCATCTTTCCTTCCACCTAGCTCCTCCTCTTACCCAAATGCAGCTTCTACTTCTAATTATAGGCTTTCCATTATCTTCTCTATTTTCCACCTCCCTCAAAGTTCCTTCCTCCCCTCTCAGGATCCCCTTTCTAATTTCATGACCTACAAACACACATATGTACAGACACATACAAACACATACATGTGTTCCTAAATCCAGCTTATTTCAATTAATATAATGGTCTCCAGTTACATATATTTCCCTGAGAATGTCACGATTTCATTTTTCTTTAAAGCTGAGTAAAATCTATCACTTGCATGGAACACAGTTTTTTCATCTGTTCTTCTTGATGTCATCGAGGCTTGTCCCATTCCCTTGCTATGGTATATAATGTAGCGATAAAGCATGTCTCTGTAAATATCTCTGTGCTAAGTTAACAAAGTACGTGGGCATAACAAGGAGAATGGTAGTCTGTGGTCACATGATAGTTCTATTTTCAGCTTTTTGAGGACATTTCACACTAATTTTCATAATTGCTGTACTAGCTCACACGTCCATCGTCAGCCAATATGTTTTCTTCTTTCCCTAAATTCTTCACAGTGTATGTTGCCATTTTATTTTTTGATCATCCCGACCAGAGTGCAGTGGAAACTCAATACTATTTTATCTTACTCTTCCATGGTGACTAAGAATGCCTATTCTTTTTAAATTATAGTAATTTATTGGTGACTTTGAGAACTGTATATTTACTAGTCTAGTTAATAAGTGAGTGACTGGAGTGTTGGGTGGTTAAGTTCTTTACAGTTTTTTTAATACATTCTATATATTAGTCTCTTGGATGGTTTATAGTTGAAAAATCTTTTTTCCAGTCCCACTACGGTGATTGTATAATTTGCTCTTCAGAAACTACTTAGTGTCATTAAATTCCCTTTGTCAAGATTTGGAATCATAACCTTTGCTATTGAAGTTCTTTTCAGAAAGTGCATGCAAGTGCAAACATCTTAAAGTATGTTCTCTATTCCCACAGTTTAAATTTTCAGGTTTCATATTGGTTTAGATCCATTCTGATTTTTTTTTATAGATTGAGAGATACAGATCTAGATTGATTGTTATAGATGTGGATATCATTTCCTCAGCACTATTTTTTAAAGATGCTATGTTTATCCAATGTATGCTTTAGACAACTTGTTCAGAAAGTTAGGTGCCTGTAATTGAGTGAGACTCGTTCTGGGTCCGCTATTTTATTCCACTCACCTGCATGCCTGGCTTTGTGCCAGTAAGGTGTGCTTCTTACAGACAAGAGATAATTGGGTCCAGTTTTTTTTTTCAGTCTAATCAGTCAGTCTGCATCTCATTAACAGTGGATTGAGATCTTTACATGTTAGATTACAGTCGAAATATTCTGAGTCAGTCTACAGTTTGTTGTTGTTGTTCTGGTTGATTGGATTGCTGATTAATCTTTACTTTCTCCCTTATTACATTTAGACATTTACTGGTTTCCTGTGTTGGACATGATGGATTCCTTCCTAGATCTTCTTTGTTCAGTCATCTGTCTCCTGAAATCTATGCTTTCCTCTGCTCTCATGTTGACACTACTTTTCTCTCTCAGTTGTGTGTAATATTACTAGGTATCTCAGTTGCTAAGAGCCAGCTAGGAGAAGCTAAAAAAAACTAGCAGGTGATCTTCCTGAGATGGTTCTAACATGCACTAAAATCTATGACAGATTTGCTTCTCTAGGCAAGATTTAGTGATCATGAACCATTTTAGTTTTGCCTTGCCTTGAAATTCCCTAAATGCCAATTTTAAGAGATATCATTGCAGGATGTAGAAATGTTATCTGGAATTTATTTACCTTTAACCTTAAAATAGATCTGGTTTTGACTGCTGTTTATAAGAATGGTGATGTCATTCTGACGTGTTTGCTTTTGTGGGTGAGTCAGTGTCTCTCCTTTGAATATTTTTATTTGTTGTAGATTGTTTCCTTTATTGTTTTTTTGCTTTATTTTTTTTAACATTGCACTTTTGACATATTGGCAATGATCCATCAAGGAGAATTCCATCTCCCACAGTGTCTTTTTGTGTTTTCAAATACCTCTTGTGTTTGGATGTCAGCATGGTTTGGGGTAAGGTGGGTGTGGCAGTCATTTGAATTTTTAGACTTTTTTTTTCCTATGGTTTATACTATTAACGAATGTGTATTTGACAAGTGATATGTGTCTGTCAGGGTTAGCTCACCTTCATACATTCCCTTTGACTTATCAGGTGTTTCTGCTGCCCGCAGAGCATTCTGTAGGTAAGTAGATTTTCTCCTGCTTCCAGCTTCCAAATGGTATCCCCTTGAGTGGCTAATGTCTTAGTTGAGATTGTCTCTCAAATGCTAAGGGTGTGTGGAAATCAACAACAAACACTAGGATTAGCATTGGTAAAGGACGTGTCTTAGTACATTGAATACTTCCTGAGTATTGATAACCATGAGTGGAGATAAAAGTGAGGGTATCATGTACACCCCCTGGAACTTGAGACATTTTAGGACACCATGAACAAGTGACTCCAAAATTTAATCCAGTCCTTGACCTCAGGCTCAGACCTCTCAAATTCTGAGTCTATCTCTCTAGGTACATCTCAGATTGAAGCCAGTATCTTGTCATCTACACCCTTCAGCCTGCCAGTGTCTATTGTTCTTATGTCTCCTTCCTACACTGGCTCACTCACATAGAAGCAGCTTAGAGGGGCTGGAGAGATGGCTCAGCAGTTAAAAGCACTGACTTCTCTTCCAGAGGTCCTGAGTTCAATTCCCAGCAACCACGTGGTGGCTCACAACCATCTGTAATGGGATATGATATTCTCTACTGGTGTGTCTGAAGAAAGTGACAATGTACTCACATACATAAAATAAATAAAATCTTTTTTAAAAAGAAGAAGAAGGAGAAGAAGCAGCTTAGAATTTTCAATCTTTCTATTCCAGCAGAAAGAATAAAAACAGGTGGTATTAAGGGAGGGGGAAGTTGGGGGGACCCTCCAGAATGTACCAGAAACTTGGGAGGTAAGAGACTCTCAGGACTCAAAGGGAGAGACCCTAGATAAAATGCCCTATGGGGAAGAGAGGGAACTTGTAGAGCCCACCTCCAGCAGAAAGACAGGGCTTCGAGTGAGTGATGGGGTTGCCATCCCAGTCAAAACTCTGACCCATAATTGTTCCTTTCTGAAAGAACTGTAGGGATAGAAATGGAGAAGAGCCTGAGGAAAGGAAGGTCCAGGGACAGGCCCAAAGTGGATCCAGTTCGGTGGGAAGCCCCAAGGCCTGGCACTATTACTGAGGCTGTGGAGCACTCACAGAAAGGGACTTCTCATGACCGTACATGCAGCTGAGTCAGATGCAGATGTTTGCACCCAACCAATGGACAGAAGCTGCTGACCCCTGTGGTTGAATTAGGAAACGGCTGGAAGAAGCTTGGGAGGAGGGTGATCCTGCAGGAGGACCAGCAATCTCAATTAACCTGGACCCCCAAGAATCCTCATTATTAATGATGCACAGGATTTAATTATTTTCACATACCCCAGTAATTCATCCATTTCTCCATTTATAGACATTTACAAGTTTTCTACTGTTTCTGTTTTGTGAGCAGATGGGTGCTTATTCACACATAAGCACTGCATTCTATGTTCATATTGCAATATATAGGGACAAACATGTATAATAGTATCTAAGTATAAGTTTATTGTCATCCTTAACTTTGAAAATTCTGTTAAATCCACAATCACAAAAAGTCAGAGGTCTTTTATTTCTCCTTACAAATTTATAAACAGGTCTTCTACAGATAGACTTCTGGATCAGGAAACCAATCATTAATTATACACAGCAAAACAAGGAGCCAGTGTAATACCCTGCATTAGCTTTCTATTCCCAGACCCCTATAGGGACAAATGGGGACACTCTTCTTACTAGAATTGCAACACAGCTTGCATTGCAAGAAATTGTAAGACTCATAATTTATACTGGGCACCCAGCATATCTGCTCCTGTTTCTCATTTTGGAGATGCAGGGGGTTTTACAAACCTAAAATGAGTCATATATTTATCTGGGAAATAAGTATGAATAAATCTCTGGAGCAATTCGTGAACCTCTAGGTTCCATGAACTTTGTTATTCAAACACGCACACTGCTCAGAAGTCCAAGCCATGCAGAAATGTGAGAATATTTGTGAAGAATTGTCTGTCAAAGGGACACTATCAAAAAAAAAAACAAACAAAAAACAAAAACAAAAGCCTTGCAGTTTGATAACCTACCACTAAGATGGAGAATGTTTCCTCAAGCATTTAGCACAGTAACACTATGGTACTTCCTTTAATTTACCATTCTAGGCTAAAATTTTATACATGTTTAGTTCTTATTTCTTCCTACATAAAAGTTATGTTCAAATCTGCGGGCTCAGAATACAATGAAATAGGAAGCCTCAAAAATAAAGACAAATTTGCAAGTTACAACTCTACAAAACCAACAAATTTTCTCTAAGAAGCCACATGGTCTCAGAGCAAAAGTTGTATATGGCCCCTGGATTCCATTACTCAAAGTTGTCTTGTTTACTGTGTACTTTTGAGCAATGCTGGGCTGTAAATTATTTCAGGCCACTATACATCAGAACAGGAAGAGGAAGGTTCACAGAGCAGGCTGGGACAGCCGCCTATGTCAGGATACTTCTCAAACTATAATACTCAGTTATTCCTTAATCAGCCACCATAGCCAAGTTCAGACTGGAGCCCAAGACTGACAGAATGCAAAACAATGCACAGGAGAAGTTTTGTTGTACAGAGGATACCAGCTGGACCTCTCAGATCTCCCAAGCCAGTGTGTGTCTGAGTCTCTACAAAACAGACACATGTACAGATGCCCCAGTGATGGACTATCTGTCTTTACATATTTCTTTTCTTACTCCAGAATGTCAACTAATAGAATGACCCAGTTTCAAATGTCATAAATGTCCAATGTGTTCTCTGAAGTGTCACTGTGGAGAGGTCTCTCTTTTCTGTTCAGGCTGCCACACCAAAGTAACGTGAAGTTTATGGATTATAAACAACAGAAATTTAGTTTTCATAGTTTTGAGAAATCCAATATTAAAATAGAGTGTCTGGGCAGGACTGATTCTCACAGATGGAGCCCTCTTTAGGCACAGTTCATAATGGAAAGGTGCAATGAACAAGCTCATATCTACAAGAACAATAGGCCTTTTGATGAGAGAGAGAGCCCTACCCATATCATGTAGTCACCTACTGCAAGAACCTCCCTCTTGATATCATCACATCAACAGGTTTGAGAGGAGATTTTCCAGCAAAGATTTCATCAGTTCCAGTGAGATATTTCCAGAACATTATTACAATACAAATGTTTTGATTTTTCCTGAAATTTTCCCTATTATTAAAAGAACAATGATGAAGAGATTTGTTGGGAGCCGCGACGAGAGCTGACAAAGTCCGCCATCGCTAGGTGGCGCTGTGTCCCGTAATTCTTCCTAGTAAACCAGTATACTGCGCATGTGCCATGGTAAAGCCCGCCAAGTTTAGCCCTTCCCACGGCGTTTGGCGCGCTACGGGTAAGCAGCCAATCAGGGGGTGAATACCCCGCTCTGGGGTATATAGGCAGTGCTTTCCCACACCGCCTTCGTCTTCTTGGTCATCTTTCCACCATCTTGGTTTTTGGGAAATAAACGTGTTCATACGGAAGGATTCTGGTGTGTGTGTGATGTGTGCGTGTGTGTATGTTTTTTGCCGGCAAGACCACTACACGCGCGCCCCGCACAGAGATTAATCATTGTAGATCACAAAAAAATCACAAATCCATAGTAATAGTATGAATTCTAGAACAAAACAGACATGTTGACCAAGGGAACAAAATCAAAGTGACAACCATGAGTGTGTGTATTTATCTCCCTCCTCCTCCATAATTAAAGCCCTCCCCCATGTTTTCTTCATTTCTTCTTTTGTACCATTTGCACCATGCTATATCCATCTCTATCTCTACCCTCCCCCACGACAATGGTCCCTATTTTCTTTCCTGATATCTACAGTTACCCAGGCTATAAACAGAAGAAGAGGGAGGAGACTAAAACAATACTAAACATCTGAAAACATCAAGGAATCATACCATTAACTATCTAAAATGCCTATATAATATATGCACCTCTGTGTATACATCCATATATATATAATTTAAATAAAATGTCCCCATTTGAGCTAGCAATGCTCCCTGCATGAGCCATAGATTATCTAACCCCAGTACCAGGCATAAGAAACTCTCTTTTGAGTGATTGGTCAGAGTTGTCCAAGAGACTCCCAAAACATTGTGTTCAATTGCTGCAGCCTTTGGTTGTCCCCTAGAGGAAGAAGGCAAGTATTGATGAAGGCATTATGCAACTCAGATACAGAGCTCAGAGAATCCAATCAGGATCTGACCTAAAAGCTTCCTCCCTGAAGACAAGCTTTCTTGGTACCAGCTTCCAAAAGGAGAGAATCAAACAACAGTCCTATAGACCTATGACTCCTTGAAACCACAATGACTAGAATGGTGTGAAAATGCAAAGGGAGCAGTAGTAGCACATGTACCTTGGCAGTAACCCACAACTCAAGACCCACTCAATAAGAGAAAAAATAGATCTAGTAATGGAAACTGAGTCAACTACCCAGGACTAGTGAAGCCATGGATCTTAGAGAGGAACCTACAACTTCCACTTTACTAAACCAGCATAATCCCTAACTACATACTAGATATTTGTCCTTATGTCCATAGATAAGTGCAGCTTTTGCTCTTCATCAAAGAAATTTCTCTTTGCAGCACACAAAGGCCATTACAGAATGACACAACCAATCAAAATGCAGAATTGTGGTGCCCAGTCCTAACTGTTACAGCTGCAACACATCTTCTGCACCAAAGGTCAGGGATCACTGCAAAAGAGGGGGTGGAAAAATTGTACCACCAGAGGAATGGGGATCTTATTGTGAGATTGTGTTCTCTAGAAATGTCAGAGAAGCTACACCCAAGAAATCTCACCAACATGGCTCCTTAAACATATGAACAAAAATAATACCAATAAATATGATAAAATGGGTGGAGAAAGGACCACAAGACCTCAGCACTACATAGAGAACTACAGAAAACTAAAAAATGCTGTCTTCTCCAAGGGAAGAGCAAAGCCATTAGTATAAGATAGATAGATAGAGAGAGAGAGAGAGAGAGAGAGAGAGAGAGAGAGAGAGAGAGAGAGA
>NW_021620336.1:627149-677136 GCF_004785775.1 Grammomys surdaster
AGAGAGAGAGAGAGAGAGAGAGAGAGAGAGAGAGAGAGAGAGAGAGACATATATATATCATTGTAAGGACTGAGCAGATTATATTTATATAGTTAGAAATAATATTATGTTATATTATTGATGCAATTATATTATAATCTCAAAACATTTTTTATTTTTTAAAAGATTTCCTTGTTTTTATTTTATGTGTATGAGCATTTATCTGCTTTTTTACACTACATATGTGCCTGTTGCCCTCAGAAGCCAGATGGCTCCACTGGAACTGGAGTTACAGATGGTTGTAACCATGTGGATGCTAGAAATTGAATCCAGGTTCTCTACAAGAGTATCAAATGTTCTTGACCTCAAAGCCACCTCTCCAGCCCCTTGGTGTCAAAGACAATGGTCCATATTTATTAAAGAGTACACTTAAACAAACAATAATTTTTAAATATAACAAAACACTTTTAGATACCAAGCAATTATAACAAATAAGTCTTTTAAAATAGCAAGTATGTTGTTCCTACTGTATTCTATAAATTGGTTTTGACTTCTATCTTCAAGAAGATGAAGCATAAATAAATACATAAGTAATTGTTACTGACAAACATGTGTGCATTTAGAATAAAGCTCTGTCTTTGTCCTAAACCATTTTCTACAAAAAAAAAAAATCTATTGTTAGGGTTTCCAGTTATTACAAAGACATCCAATCTCTAACAAAACAGGCAATGAATTTGGAAAAGTGGGACATGGGATCAGTAATAGACCTATTATTATCACTTTGCTAAATGGACACATTTCTGATTTCTACTGATTTCTACAACTTATTTTTATGACTATAGATGAATACATCTCTCAGTTCTCTTTACAGAGGTTTTCTTTTTTTAGTAGATGGCAATTAAGACAGAGTCACAACTCGTCAAGACACAGAGAATGAGACACTGTGGACTGCTCAGAACTAAATGGGATATGTGTATCAAGCCCTTTCTTCCCAAGATTTGGATCAATGCAGAAGAGGAAGGAAATAAGATTGAAAGAGTCAGAGGTGATGGATGAATACAAGGGAGACAGTATTCTCAGACACAACCCTGAATCCAAGAAACTGCCTCAGCAAAACAGGCTATCTGGGTTTGAAGTCAAGAAAGCCCCCACGATTCTCATGGAAACGTTTTCTCATTGAACTTCAATCAGCAGTACTAAGAAACAGGTTCTGGATGCTTTCATTATTAGATGTTATTCCAGCTCTACAACAACCCAAGCAGACATGATTATTTTTTGTTAGTTTTTCTTGGTCTCACTTTCCTATATGGGTATTTAAGATATAGTTTATGGATTTAAATGAGCATCCTGAATACTGTTCACCCACAATCTAAGAAAAGTCTTCTGAGGCCTAACTTTGAGGCATGTTCCAGGGACAAACTGAACTAAACCTCCATATGTTACCAGATTCAGGCAAGAAATAATCTGTCCTTTTTTTTTTTTTTTGCTTTTTAGTTTGATCATGTATTTTCATTCAGAGCTTATTTCTTAGGTTTTCCTTGTTTCCTCTTTCATACCATACCATAGGGTTAGTCTAATGCCTACAGTTAGACCTCATCTAAACTCCCTCTAGTTCAATGACAGCCTCATTGTGTTCCAGACTACTGTCTCTTACTCCTCTCACCTCTCTCTCTCTCTCTCTCTCTCTCTCTCTCTCTCTATCTCTCTATCTCTCTATCTCTATCTCTCTATCTCTCTATCTCTCTCTCTTTCACACACACACACATACACACACTCCTAGCTTCCCAATCTAGCTTTATTGAATAAATAAAAACAATACAGAACAAAACAGATGCCAAAAGCAAAGAACCATGTGTGCTATTCTTCACTGCTATTGCCATAAATGTCCAGGTGTTAATTATATTTTTATCTGATTGTTTATATTATGATTAGAAGGGCTGGACATATGGTTGTTATTAAATATGTCTTTCTTTCACTTGAATTAATACCAAAATTTAACCTACTTTTAAATGAAGCATGTTATCACTTATAATGGAGTGTCATTGGTTTTTCTAATAACATTTTTATTTTTTGTTGCATTGAGATCTCTCCATTTATTTTAGTTTATTCACTTCACATTCCAATCACTGTCCCCCTTCCTGCCTCCCCCCTCCCACAGACCCTTCCACCCTTCCCTTTCCCTTCTCCTCTGAAAGAACAGAGGCCCCACCCCAGTTATTCCCCCACCCTTGTACATCAAGTCTCTGCAGGGCTAGGTGCTTCCTCTCCCACTGAGGCTGAGTTAGGGAAATGGATTCCAAAATTTACATAATACATTTTTATTATATTTTTCTACAACTCTTTCCATATCTACTCTCACTTCCCTACCCACCCAGCTTTGAGTTTTCTTCTTTTTTGTTTTCTCATTGAGTCTGGCTTGTTTGTGTTTCTTAGCTACATTTGAGAGTGGAGCCTGACCTGGAGTGTGATTGACCTACCAGGAGTCACTTATTAAATAAATCTGACTCTACTTCTCCCAGAAGCTATCAAATGCCAATTGCTCCTCAGCTGCTGGTGGAATTTTGCTGACCTCCCCACTCAATGCTGAGATTTTTATCTGGCTTAAGCTTGTGCACCTTTTGTGCATAGCATGACAATCACTGTGAGTTTACATGTGCAAATAATCTGCATGTCCAGAAAGACTGTTTCAGTCAACCACTGCCTCTACCTCTTACAATATTTCTACCCATTTTCCAGAAGGTTCCCTAAGCCTAAGAAGAACAAGCATATGATGTAAACCAGCCCCTGTAAGGCTCTTACTCTCTGTACTTGGCCTAGTTGAGGATCTCGGTGTTAATCACCATCTACTGCAGGAAGGTTTTTTGATGAGGATTGGGAGATACAGTGATCTTTGGGTATGCCAATAAATCATTAGGAGTCGTTTTAATACGTGTCTATTTAGCAGAATAAGATTAAGTTCTCCCCTGGGGTCTATGACTTAGCTAGGCACACATTAGTTCCATTAATAATGCCAGAAATGAGTTCCATCTCACAGAGTGAGCCTTAGATCAAATCATAAAGAGGTTGGTTCCTCCCAACACATTCATAGCATTATTGCAGCCTTAGGCATATCTGTCATGTCAGTCACTGTAATTTCCAGTGTTCACAGATGGGTAAGATTGGTGGTTACATTTCTCCTGTAGAATTATGAAACATCTAGCACTAAAAAAGCTAGCCACTAGGAATACAGCTTCCAAGTAAGTACTAGTTTGATTTCTCTCCATAGGCTTATTTTTTCAAAACCTACTTTAAGGGTTCTTAAATGATTCAACCTCCTTTTTAGCCCACAGACCAAAGGTAGGGGAGGAAGGTGGCTAATAGGACAAGGGAGATGTAAACCTGTTTAGAAGTAGTTTTGGGGGGTAATTCCAGTCTTATTGTCAGCAGTCCAGTCCACTAGCAAAACACCAAACATGAATCAACAGCAGCAGCTCAGTCTAGAAGAAACCATGAGGCTTGGCCAATAGGCGTGAGTCCACTGACGCAGCAAGAAGGAGTTGGAGCACCACTAGAAGTGATTTGATGTATTTCTCTCTATGAAGTCACAGCAAGAGAAGCCCAATAAAGAATCAGCAAGGCAAACCAATCCCAGAGCATTGTCCACTCTCTGTTGGGTTATATTTATACTCTTTGAAAATATCATGTGTCCTCTCAAGCATCTGTTCCAGTAAAACATCCTCTCACATGTATCCTTCAGGAAAAAGTCCTCTCATAAGACAGCTTCCAGAAAAACATCACACGCCAACTGAGTCTCCAACAAAACCAGAAATTCCCACTTCATTTCTCTATATTCTCTGAGTCTATTATGTGGTATCTTCGGCAAGAGGGTTTTAACTTTAAGTTCTGGAATTTTCAGGTAAATCTATGAAGCTAGAAACAACCACCCTAAGTTAGGTAAGACAGACACAAAAAAAAATAGCATCATTTTTCTCATACATGGATGTAGCTTTGATTTTTATTTCAACAGGTTGTGTTTGGAATACCCACAGAGGAAATTAGTAAAGGGTCATGAGAGAATTTCAAGAGAGGGGAGACAAAACTCAGTGACATGCAGGCTAAAAGAGAATCATGGGGAAAGAAAAGATCAGTTGGGAATGAGTGATGAAGGACAGGCTAGAAAACGGATTATGAAGAAGTATATCTAACACTAAAGGACTCTTGACAAATCTATATGGAAACCTATTGCTGTAGAAACTTCCTAAAATACATACATGCATGAATACATACATGCATACATACATACATACATACATACGTCCAAACATGCAAACATAAATAAAAAGAATGTTAGTAGAGCTATTCCAAATAATATCTAAATTAAACAAAATATATAGTAAATAAAAGCTTTAATTCCAGAAACTCCTTTTTGAGTTGTTGGCCAATGGGACCCATAGACCCCTAAGTATCATAGGCTATTGTTACTACTCTTAATCATCCTTCAGAACTTAAGAGGGTTGTTAGATTTTTATGTTTTCTCAATTCAATTTTGTCTTTGGCTGGTCAAGTTGCCTTTCTTATATAGATAATTAAGTCCATAACTACTTTCCTTAAGATTTGCTCACACTAAAGTCTAATATGTATTACCCAGTGTCAGATACTAGACAACTAAGTACTGTTGTTGTACCTTGAAACCAATTAAAATTATTCAAAATTGCCAATCCACAGCCACCCTCAGAAATCTAGCTAATTCTACCCTGCTTGTCTCACAAGCACCCTACAGCTCCAGATTATCCCTTATTCCTGAATGCACTCCCTTGTGTGGCCTGCCTGGCAGCCTCTCCTTTTCTAGAAATGTTACCAGGAGCCCTGCCTTTCATCTGTGCAATGAAAAGTGTTAGTATCTACTTTCCTGACATCAGAAAAATCCATAAATCATAGTGAGCATCCCTATTGTCACACCATGCATCAAAAACAAGGACGCATCTTTTCCTAGCACATCACCAAAACCAAAGCCTCATTCTTATGAGAGAAATCACAGTCTGTTTCTTCTAAAACATTATCAAAACGGGCACCAGAGATGAGCAAATTGCACCTTCAGACCTAAAAGTGCTACTGCATCCACACCTCGGCTCTCAAGAGACCTATCTGTTCATTAAGAAAAAGAAATCATCATTATGTCATCTTATTTACCTGGAGTTCATAAAACAGTGTAAGGTCATTCTGTGCCCTTTTATTAAGTAAAGTAAAGTTTTCATTCTGAAAAACAAAACAAACAAACAAAAAAACAAAAACAAACCAGTACATGCGGCTACAAGCCCACGCCATTGGCCAATGCTCCTTTCAGGAACAGCTCCTCCCACTCCAAAAAACAAGAAAGAAAGCCTCAAGATTATATGGAGCATCTGACACAGCAGGCAGTGATCTCTCCCACTTCCCTTGGAACTTGTAGTCTTTCCACACGCTAAGTTCTGTTCTGAGAGAAGCATTAGAAATAAGCGCTTTTTAAAGGCAATATCCTATAATAAAATGTATTAGCTCATTTCTGTCTTTGGACACCAGCCATACATAAAACATAAAACGACACCCTGCGAACTCCCCCATGCGGTGCTGGCGGCCTGTGTGTCTCACCATATGAGGACAAGACCAAATCACCTTCCCAGGACCACAGAGACTAAACAAGGTGGGGCCAAGTACAGAGGTGCAGACATCTGTCTCCTGAAACAGAGGAGCACATTCGCCCTTCAATCTCCTCTCCTAGACGCCGCCTAGATGGGAAAACAGCCGGCCATTTCTGCGGAGTATTTTCCCTTATAAAATTTCCACCCTCCCACTGAAAATTTCTTCATTACTAGTATGTAAATGTTAGGTACAGAACTGCTCTGATAACCTGCCATTGCTTACATTTTAAAGACTTTTAAATACAGAGTTGGGAAAGTGTTCCTGTAAGAGATGAAATGAAAATAGTGAAAGGTAAAATTCAAAGTGAAAATCTTAAGAACCAAATATTTTGACATTTTTAAATTTTCCATGTGGTTAGAAGAAAATCGGGGATGATTTAAGTGGGTTTTTTTATTGGATGTTTTATTTACATTTCCTATGTTGTCTCCTTACCCCATCCCCCACCCACCCAGGAAACCCCAATCCCCTCACCCCTCCTCCTTCTTCTCTGTGGATGTAACCTCTATCTACCCCCCCCACTCCCACCTCCCTACCCTCAAAATTCCCACCCCCTGGGGCATCCAGCCTTCATGCGGTCAAGGTTCTCTTCTTCCACCTATGTCCAGCAGGGCCCTCCACTCTTACATATTCAACTGAAGCGCTGGATCCCTCCTGAAGTGCTCCCAGGCTGGTGGTTTAGACCCTGGGAGCTGTGGTTGGTTGGTATTGTTGCTCTCCTCAGATCTCCCATGCTCATGGATTGGCAGGATTAATATAATAAAAATGGCCATCTTGCCAAAAGCAATCTACAGATTCAATGCAATCCCCATTAAAATCCCAACTCAATTCTTCACAGAGTTAGAAAAGGAAATTCTCAAATTCATATGGAATAACAAAAAACCCAGGATAGCGAAAACTATTCTCAACAATAAAAGAACTTCTGGAGGAATCACCATCCCTGACCTCAAGCTGTACTACAGAGCAATAGTGATAAAAACTACCTGGTATTGGTACAGAGGCAGGAAGATCAATGGAATAGAATTGAAGACCCAGAAATGAACCCACACTCCTATGGTCACTTGATCTTTGACAAAGGAGCTAAAACTATCCAGTGGAAAAAGGGCAGCATTTTCAACAAATGGTGCTGGTTCAACTGGAGGACAACATGTAGAAGAATGAAAATTGATCCATTCTTATCCCCTTGTACAAAGCTCAAGTCTAAGTTGATAAAGGACCTCCACATAAAACCAGATACACTGAAACTAATAGAAGAGAAGGTGGGGAAGAGCCTCGAATACTTGGGCACAGGGGAAAAGTTCCTGAACAGAACTCCAATGGCATATGCTCTAAGATCAAGAATTGACAAATGGGACTTCATAAAGTTGCAAAGTTTCTGTAAGGCAAAAGACACTGTCAATAGGACAAAACAGTAACCAACAGATTGGGAAAAGATCTTTACCAATCCTTCATCTGATAGAGGGCTAATATCCAATATATACAAAGAACTCAAGAAATTAGACTCCAGACAACCAAATTACCCTATTAAAAAATGGGGTATAGAGCCTAACAAAGAATTTTCAACGGAAGAAACTCGAATGGCCGAGAAGCACCTAAAGAAATGTTCAGCATCCTTAGTCGTCAGGGAAATGGAAATCAAAACAACCCTGAGATTCCATCTCACACCAGTCAGAATGGCTAAGATTAAAAACTCAGGTGATAGTAGATCCTGGCGAGGGTGTGGAGAAAGAGGAACACTCCTCCATTGTTGGTGGGACTGCAAGATGGTGCAACCACTTTGGAAATCAGTCTGGCGGTTCCTCAGAAAATTGGACATAGCATTACCTGAGGATCCAGCTATACCACTCCTAGGCATATATCCAGAAGATGCTCGAACATATAACAAGGACATATGCTCAACTATGTTCATAGCAGCCTTGTTTATAATAGCCAGGAGCTGGAAAGAACCCAGATGTCCTTCAACTGAGGAATGGATTCAAAAAATGTGGTATATTTACACAATGGAGTATTACTCAGCTATTAAAAACAATGAATTCGAGAGGTTCCTAGGTAAATGGATGGAACTAGAAGTTATCATCCTGAGTGAGGTAAGCCAATCACAAAAGAACACACATGGTATTCACTCACTGAATATTGGATATTAGCCCAGAACCTTGAAATGCCCAAGATGCAACTCACAGGCCACATGAAGCCCATAAAGAAGGAAGACCAAATGGGGGTGATTCGTTCCTTCTTAGAAGGAGCAACAAAAGACTCAAGGGAGCAAATATGGAGACAAAGTGAGGGACAGAAACTGAAGGAGGGGCGGTTTCAAGTCCACTCCACCTGAGTATCTATCCCATGTGCAATCACCAAAGGTAGAGGCTGATGTGGAAGTCAGGAAGTGCATGCTGATAAGAGCCTGATATGGATATCTCCTCAGAGGTCTTCAAGAGTCTGACATACTCAGAGGCAGATGCTCACAACTAGCCATTGAACTGATTTAAGTGGCTTAATTAAGGGGTGTCGCTTCACTTTTGCCCCCTGCTTTCATCAGTGTAGAATAAGATTCATTAAGGACTGCGGCTGTGTTTCCATAAACAGTGGGTGTAACAAGCTAAAAAAATCTAGCTGAAATGTAATATCTCCTGTCAGCCATCAGGTCTTCTCAATGCTTTCCCAATCCACATTAATTTCTGTAAATACTTTCTTAGGTCCAATTCCATCACTACATCAATCCTATCAAACTAGCCCCAGTTTAAAACCCTCCAGTTTTGAGTAATGATCTTTAAGTAATCACTTTAGAAAACAATCACTATGATATCTCTTTTATTCCATAATGAAAATGAAAGACCATTCTTCTGACCAAAAATTAAGTGGTTTTTTAAAGTAAGAAAACTACATATGTGCACATACAGACTTACACTATTTTTGTAATTTTAAGTAAATAGATAATAATCTGATGTCTTATGAGTTTTTCAGAAAACCTTAACTGTTATTAGCTCTCCTCCTTCCCTCCCTCCCCTTCTATATCAACCTTCCTCCCCTTTGTTAACCTCCCCATTTTCCTATTTCTCCCTTAAAATCCCTTGTACCCTCTGATTCCCCTCTCTGTCTCTCATTACCTAATATATAAATACCACAACTTTTAATGTTGAACTTTCTACATTTCTGTTCACACTCCTCAGGCTCTCTTAAATTGGAAATGGTTATCTTCAGGAGCCTCAAATAAAGATGAATCAGGAAATCTGGTTCACTCCTGCCTTGATGCACACAGTGTGTGCAGCTACTGATGGAAAGCCAGCTGTGGACAGGCTGCACTGCGGGAACATCAGTGCTTTCATCCCAGCTGTCTCTGAAAGTGTTCGACCAAAGCGACAGACTTGCATATCCTCAGGGGTGAAGCAGGAGGACCTCAAGGGCAATGCTAATAAAATGCATCACATTCAAGGTCTCGATCTCAGAGCTGCTAACTTCTGTGCAGTCACATCTTATAAATACCCAGAATGGACATAAACCCTAGCTTATTTTAGAGATAGTTAGAGTACATATACATTAATTAAAACTCAGAAGGAGCTGGGCAGTGGTGGCACATGCCTTTAATCCCAGCATTTGGGAGGCAGAGGCAGGCAGAATTCTGAGTTCGAGGCCAGCCTGGTCTACAGAGTGAGTTCCAGGACAGCTAGGACTACATAGAGAAACCCTGTCTCAAAAAATAAAAATGAAAAAAACAAAACAAACAAACAAAAAAATAAAACTCAGAAGGACACATCTGAGAGAGATAATTTCTTACTCTACATCAAAAGTCAGGACAATCATATCACTATTAGCATTACAAACCACGGAGAACAGAAGCCAGCAATGATGCCTGCTTTAGATTTTAGCCCAATGATTTCCTTCCCCCATGGTCCCCTCAATTATTTTAAACACTTTATGGGTTTGCTGTTGTTGTTATTGTTGTTTCAGTTGGGCCACTGATGTGGAAATTTTGGTAACAAAAATCTAATTGATTAATTATTTTAAAATTAATCAATGTCAAGATGTTAGAAATAAATAATAGGTTTCCCAAACTTAGAGTAACTGAGACAGGGTATAAATGCCTTTCATGTGTACGTCATGGTTGTGTAGCTTGATGCTCTTGTGGGACTCCTAAGAGTGGGAGTAGATGGTTCTGACCTTTTTCCTGTTTGAGGGATCCCTTTCCTCCTACTCAGTTGTCTCGTCCAGCCTTAACATGAGGGTTTGTGCCAAGTCTTACTGTAAACTGTTATGCCGTGTTCGGTTGATATCCCTGTAAGGCATGCTCTTTCCTGAAGGGAAATTAAAGAGGAGTGGATCTGAGGGAGATGGGGAGGTGCGGGGAGAGACTGGGAGGAGAGACGGGAGGAGAAACTATAGTCAGAATGTAATATATGAGAGAAGAATGAATTTTAAAAATGTATCTTTATGTGTAATAAAGCCCATGGCAAAGTATGTATTAAACGAAACCACAGTGAGAATAAGGAAATAAGTGTTGGGGGTTGAGGGGAGGGACCTGTGGGGTTTTTTAATGTTTTCCAGCTCCTGAGTCTATCAGGATAATATAGCAGATTTCTAGAAGGAAGGAGCTGTAGCAGGAAAGGCTAGCTCTTCACCAAAAGTGAAGAAGGCTCTTCCCTCCGTCCATTACAGAGAGGTGGTTGTGACCTGGCAGACCAGGCAGGGCTGATCTAACTAGCCACCATGGCCTACGCACTGGCTGAGGTTAGGAGCTTCACTATTGGCTGGGCGTAGAAAGCATGTGTCTAACTTGTATATCACATGATCAAGTGGAATTTGCTCGCCCTTCGCTGTTGCTCTCTGTTGCCCTGAAGAAGTTGGACAAGTCTAAGCCACAGTCTTCCAGCTACTGGATTTTAAATATTCTTTGTTCAAGCAGCTTTGTTGACCTTAAAACACAACAGAGTAAAAAGAGGCAACAAGTGAGAAAAGACACACATCAAAAGGAAAAGAAAAACCTAATGAAATAAAATATTTTAAGACATTATGACCTAGGAAGAAGACTAATGGGTGGGATATAAAAAGTCTCCGGTCCCTTTGGTGGATCCACTCAAGACCACTTAACTAGAAGTGGGGTGTGAGGATCAGCTCAAAAGCATTTTTCTCGAAAATGCTATAATGATGCCTAGTACTCTGTATGCTGATTAAAATTAGACTTCAAGAATACTAAAGGCATAGGGTAGAAAACTATTATTCAGAATATGAACTTTTTGCAAGAACTCTGGAATCAAATTGAAAAGAAAATGTTTCCTCTTAAGACACTGTGATTTGAAGGTGCTTAGCACGGCTGCTTATAGGAAAAGCAGAGACAGGCTTCCTGCCACTGCCTTTGTCGCCCCTTAACCTCCTTTATTCACAGAAATCAAACAGCTTATCTATTTGACTGGGAAGAGAGGAAGGGAAAGCACAGATTTCTTGTAGATGATGACATTAGAATTTTATTTCCCATATTGATAAAGAAATGATTTGCCCCACTACAAATGAAACTACAACTCATGTTTGACAGCATGACTTATCTTGTGAATTTCTGAAGATTAGGTAATAAATCTAGCTTCTTAGAAGTGAGACATTCTCTTCTGGGATGTTTTTGCAGTATATTTACATTTTTCATAAATTTCTAAAACTTTTTTAGATAATAATTTCCAAAGCAGATGTTTTTGCCCATGGGACTGTTTCTTTTAGAATTGACAGCCTAGAAAGCAGAAACTAAGTCTATATGCTTATTATTCACCTGACACATGTGAAACAATGTTAGAAATACAAGCATGGAAAGGACATTGGCCTCATGTTACAGAAGAGTCACAGTGGCTGACGGGTCCACACCCACAAAGAGCTGTGGATCCAGACCGTATTAACACAGCCCCTGACAGCGTTTGCCGAATAATGAGTTGGGGCCTTGGAAAAGTAACTGCTCAGTGTCAGGTGTTAGTCTTGTGGCTCACAAAAACAAAGTGGAGAAAGGAAAGAATACTTTCCAAGAGAGTAAAGTTAAAATAATACTTGAGATTGGGATATAGGGTAGTGGCTGTGTGCTTTCCCAGCATGCATGAGGACCTAGGTTCAATCCCTACTACTACAAAATAAAAACGGTTCTTGCAGGATCCTTTACAACTATGAATAAATCCCTACAATATCTAACTCAGAGGTGTTGAGACTCAATACTGAAACTGGACTGGAAAAGTGAATGGCTACAGATTCTGTGGATATGGAAAGAAAGGGAAGGCTCGTGAATTATTCCAGAAGAAACCCAGAAGGGTTTGGTATATAATAATGTTTCTGTGCCAAAGAAGAATAAATAGTAAAAATAGCTCTCTTGTTATGACACAGGAAAGTGTATTTTCATTGCTATAGCATCAGAATCAAACAGACGTTGATTTCTCTCTTGATCTTCTAAAAGAAAAATTGAAACATGCATGGTCACAGCTAATTTTCTGCCATAATTTTCTTTTTTCTCCTTCAGGACAAAATATAGCCATAAAATTTATATTGTAGTGAACTCACTTCATTTTATGGCCCATGCGTGTGTGTACACAAACAAACACACTCACACACTTTTTCAAACATTATATTTGAGAAGTGATATACAGTTAGCAAGATCTTATGTTATGCAAAGTTAGCTCATCTTTCTCATTAGCAACAACCATTTCTCAAAATTCCAAAGCATAGCTAAGTTCTAATGAGTAGAAATGTCTTGCTGATTCCTGAATACTTATTTCTACATCTGTGCTTAGCAAATAATTGTAGATGGTGGATCAAATAACCTTTCCTCTTGTTCACCTGGAAAATACCTTATTACTTTCAAAACCAAAATACTCATTCTTCCTTTGTAATATATTCATGCCTCAACAAACTCTTTTGGTACTACCAAGCAAGCTAAAGAACTACCAGTAAATAAAATTAAATGTCTGTCTCTTAATGAATAGATGTTCTGTATTAAAATCAGAACTGTGCATGGTAGAATAGACCAACAATGCAAAGGAAGAGTTTTCCAAGTCTTTGTGAAAGGCAATAGTATTTTCTGTAAAGTTTGCACAGACTCCTGTTAGCACATTTTAAATAATTGCCTATGTGCTGTCAGTTCAGGTAGCCTGATAGACAGATGCCAACACAGATAAAAGAAATGTATTGTGGGTAAAGTTAATGAAACATAAGCAAAGAAGGAATATTTGAAGGTAAGCAGAGCCTCCATATCATGACACAGATTTTGCACCTTGGACAATAAAGAAAAGGATGGAAGATTGGAGGAGGGACTGGACTGGAAGAGGGACTGAAGGACTAGATAGCAGAACAATAAAGGGAAGAGTAGAGGAGGGACTGGAGGACTAGATAGCAAGCAGAATAGTGCAAAGAAAGCCTTAGCCAGGCAAATGGGAATGCAGCACAAAGATTACCTGGCAGCAGTCCTACTTTGAGTAGAAATTATTAAGCCTGGTACCAGTACCATGGTACTCAGTAACTGTCTAAGAGGTGTTCGAGGAGGTCTTGAGAGCAGTCAGGGAAATGCAATGAACAGGAAGTTGTCTCTTAAGGGGGACATTTTAAATACACTTTTGTAACTACTCCAAACTGACTCCTATACTGACCTCCTCCAAGCACAGACCATGTCATATTATATTTGTATTTCTAGACCTTTCCTGATGTCTGAAATTCATCAAGCATGCACCAAAGAATAAAAAAATGACATTAAGTATGAGGTTGTAAGTTAGACATTATGGATGCAAAATACATAAAGATTATTATTTATTTTATTAAATAACTCTTTTTTAAAAGGGGGATTACTGTTAGAAAACAAAACCTGAGTAACAGAGGAAATAGTGCAAACAGATATTGCTACTAGGCTGTAACTCTCACACGGAATCATCCTAACAGCAATTGGAAAAGCCTGCCAAATTCGAGATCCCCAAAAATATTTTAGTGACAAGCCTTGTTAATCTCCACAGAAATTAACCCAGGAATGTTTTGTTCATGCTAGAACACTATTGGAGGCTACAAAATATAGATTGGCTATTTAGAGCTAAACATATTAAGTGGGCAGTGCTCTGTATCTTTGTAATCATTTTTTTTACATTATGCAGCTTGTAAGTGTATGAGATCTGACATCAGCTTCATCCCATCCTGCTTCATACATGTAACTATGCACATACCAGTAAATCCTGTTTGATACTGCAATTTCTCTATCATGTGTCCTAGTTGAACTTATCCCTTTAGTTCACAGTTGACAATTCAGCCAAGTGATATCTGTGTACATCCTCTCTCATCAGTCTATTGCTAAGGTATTCATGTGGTGGGTGACAGCTATGGGATTGATGCAAAAGCCTGAGGGGGTACATCTCAGAGTGGGGAAGCTTTATGGAGGTAGGAGAAGAAAACAGTAATTTCAGAATGCTTTGTTGACCTTCCATAGTTTAAGATGATTCTGATCTCAATATTAGTGATGCAAGATAAATTTTTTCATAGACTATAAGCTTTCAAAAATAACTAAAACTCAAATTTATTATCCTTTGGATAAAATTAACGAAACATATATTCCTGATATCCTGGATATTCCTGAACATAGTAACAAAAAAATCTCTAAACTTTGAGACGTGATGGGCAACTAATATACACATGTGTGCTTTGTTAAGATGATGAGATGGGCATCTGACAATGCTTGAAAATGAAGTTAATTTTAATCTTAGTGCTTAGAAGCATAAGGTAGACAGTATAGATGAGCATTGTGCCAAAATAAGTAGAGTTCTTCCAAATGATGTTTGAGATGTCAAGAACACATTTTGGAGATAGGACAATCTTCAGGAAATAGTGCTAGGGAAAACAGACATCAGCATGCAAACAAGTGCAACTAGACTCCTCTCTGCAGTTACAGAAACCAGCCCAACATGTATTAAAGGCTTAAATCAAACCTGAAACTACTATGGAAAACATTCCAGAACATTTTAATGAGCAAGGATTAATTTTAGACAAGACCATAAAAGAACAAGAAATAAAAGCAAACACGGATAACACAAAAAAAAACTGACAAAATGGAAAAAAAATGCAAACAACAGCTTAATATCCAGGCTGTATAAAACCCCAAACAACTTAACTATTCAGAATAATCTGATTTTAATGTATTTTTTACTTATTCTTTGAGAATTTTATACATATGTACAATATATAATGTATTTTGATGCTATCTCCCCCTGGATTCCTATCTCAGACTCCTCCTAGACCTTCCTCAAGTGTGTCTCCCTCTCATCTTCATGGGGGGGTTGGGGGAAGCAAGCAGGTTGTGGATGCTTCTAGTATGTACACAGGTGTAGGATCATTCACTGAACCATGAGCAACCTACCAGGAGCCAGAATCTAGAAGAAAACTGACTCTCCCTCCCCCAACAGCCATCCACTAACAATAGCTCCTCTGTTAGGGGTGGGACTTTGTGTGCCCTTCCCCCATTCATACTGGAATTTTGACTGCTTTATTCAGGAAACAACAGACCTTCAGAGTTTGTATGTAAAATTGCCTTTTAATTTCCAGAAAACACTATTTTGCATCAGTCCTCACTGACCTCTGACTCTTGGGAACTTTTTGCATCCTCCTCTGCAATAGACCTTGAGGTGCAAAGGGAGGAGGGTGTGGCATAAATGTCCTATTTTGTAATGAGCATTCCACATTCCCTTTTTCTGCACTTTCACAGTTGTAAGTCTGTATTAATTGCCAGGTACTGAAAAAATAGCCAGTTTGGTGAGAGTTAAGAAACAGAAAGACTGGGAAGTGAGTGTTATTGGAGTGCATTATGTGAAATTCCCAAATAATCAATAAAAATATTATGTTGGTAAAAATGAAAGAACTGCAGTAATCTACTGATATAAAAATATTTAGAAGGAATTTTAATACTATGACCAGTCTGCAAAATAATAGAAGTATGTTCTCCTTGAGGCTTATGACCTACCCCAGGTTTGGGGCCACATTCACAGGTTTTGGCCAAGTTCAGAGTGCCAGGAATGAGCACTGTCATGTCAGGTGAGCCTTCAATCCTATTAGAGAGCAATTGGCTACCTCATAACATTCACAGTGGTATGATATCAATGGGCATATCTTATCGATTCAATTTTTATTGTTGCAGCAGTATTCACAGTTGGGTAAAATTATTAAAAACGTTTCACCCCAGCAGCCTACATACACCCTTTCAGCCATGTAGAAGCTAGCTAGTAATGAGGAAGCTTTCAGGTCAATACTATCCTGATTTTTCTGTGTCTTGTGACCAAAATATGTGGTAGTTCCAGCAACACTTCTTACCATCAAGTTTTGCTGGGTAACCAAGAGTGATGACAATAGCTTTATTGTTTTGAGAAGACTATGAGATCTCTCTCCAGACCAATAGCTTAAAAATGTAGGTATTCTAAACCTGACACTGACTTTTTTTGTTTAATAACCTACCCCCTACCATAAATATAGGTTAAATTTCACATTTATAAGATAGAACATAGATAGATGATTGATTGATAGATAGATAGATGATAGATAGAGTGATAGAGTAATAGATAGATAGATAGATAGATAGATAGATAGATAGATAGATAGATAGAGTGATAGAGTGATAGATAGAGTGATAGAGTGATAAACAGAGTGATACAGTGACAGAGTGAAGGATGGATGTGGGCCCCCCAGATACCATTGCACCCTAGGCTGGAAGGATGAAGTAGAGCCCAGAAGTGGTGGGGAATACAAGATCCAGGTCCAGCTGGGAGTGAGTGCCAGTGGCAGGAAAAGGCCTTCTCTGAGGATTTTAGTGTTAGAGCTCTTTTAGACAGTACCCAATAAAAAAGTCCTCTTAGGGGCCCTGCCGGGCACAGGTGGAAGATGAGATCCTTGACCTCATGAAGGCTGGACGTCCGAGGGGGTGGGAATTTTGAGGGTGGGGAAGTGGGAGTGGGGGTGGTAGGTGGGGGTTACATCCACAGAGAAGAAGGAGGAGGGGTAAGGGGATGGGGGGTTCCCTGGTGGGTGGGGGATGGGGTAAGGGGATAACATATGAAATGTAAATAAAATATCCAATAAAAAAAAAGTCCTCTTAGATGATCTTCAGTGAGTGCATACACTTTATTCAGGGTGAGCAAAGGCTATATATGAACCTTGGAAAGTAGGAAGGAGTTTTCAGGATGAATGTAAATCATTGCCTAGAGTTTGAAGTACTGAAAATGTGTCATTTGAATGGAGAGGCATTCCAAGAATCCCAGGTACTTGTTGGAAAGGTTCTTATCAGGAAAGACAAAGTTGAACTTGTAGGTTTGCCAAGGACTATATGACCTTCCTCAGGTAAAGGGTCTAGAAGCTGGGCTCCCTAGATAAGATCAGAGAAGGGGAAGCCCTACTTGAAAAGGGAGTCCTTCATTTTGTGTTGAGCTCAGAGGAGTTATTCAAACATGATAGACTGCAACCATAAGTAGCAGGGTTTACAGACAGACAGACAGACAGACAGACAACATATAGATAGAGAGATACATAGACAGATAAGTATATACAAAAGAAGCTTTTTTTAAAAAGTAAATTCAGTGTGTCCTTTTCAAACATCTCTACTGTTAATTATTCCTTCCTGTACCCCTTCACTTGTCCTGATCCTCCATTAAAAAGAACAGTAGACTTCTCTTAGTTAGGGTTTCTCTTGCTGTGACAAAGCTCTGTGACTAAAACAACATTTTAAATAAAGTGTTTAATTGGACTTACTGTTTCAGAAGATTAGAGTCTACATGATACAGTACAAGCATGATGACCAGAGCTCTCAGCTGTTCCTGATCTTACCTTGATGCTCACACTTTGATTTGCACAAGCAGAACTCAGAGAAGGCACATTAGAGTCTTTTGAAATCTCATGGCCTGCCGCCAGTGACACACCTCCTCCAACATGACTACATCTCCTAATCCTTCCCAAATAGCTCCACCAAGTCAGGACAAAGTTTTCAAATACATGTGCCTATGGGAACCATTCTCATTCAAATCACCACAAGACCTAAACATTTCTCAAAAAGAAGCACACAGGCAGTCAGCAGGTATGTTTTAAAAAGAAAAAGTTCAATGTCATAAATGACCAGGCAAATGAGAATCAAAACCACACAGGATAGCCCTTCACCTCCATAAGATTGGCTATTTTAATCTAGATCAAAGATAATAGATTCTGGAGAAGATATAGAGAAAAATGAACTTTCATATGCTGTTGGAGAGAATACAAATGAGTAAAGCCATAGAGACAACAGTGTAAAAGTACCTACAAGAAATTTAAAAAGGAACCAAACTATGATTCTCTAATTCCACTATAGGTCACAGATCCAAAGGAAATAAAGTCAGCACATTGAAGAAACAGCTGGACTTACTTGTATACTGTAGCACTGTTACAGTAGCCAGAAGATGAAAAGACTTCATAAATGGAAAAGGAAACTGTGGTGTATGTATGTAATGGGACACTACACAATACACAGCCACAGAAAGGATGAAATGCCATTGTTTGGAATGAAAAGAGCAGTAGGTCGTTGTGACAAATGAAATAATCCAGGTAGAAACAGACAAGCAACACATGACTTCACTAATATGTAGAATATAATATTGGATATCCCTAAAATTGAGAGAGCAGAGTGCAATGCCCATGATAGTAGAGGGAGCAGGGGAGTGAGGAGCTGAGCATGGGTACAGAAAGAGGTTTAGGGATAGGAAGTTCAGGTGAGCTACAGTAGTGCATTACACAGTGATTTCAAACTTTGTACATCTCAAAATGAGTGAGAAATTATTCTAAATGTCATCGACGGATGATGAATGCCTAAGGGGATAAATGTTTGCCTTAACTTTAAAGCTGAACAATGTATCCTTATATCAAACCCACATGTAGTGCCCCAATAGTATGAACAATCTTATGTTTTTATGCATCAGCTTAAAATAAATCATTTTAAAAGATGTAAAAGTAGAAAAGGTCATACTCTGTCCTTGGTATAGTAAAGAGACTTCAAAAATACTAATAAATAATATATTATTTCATTCTAAAAAGTATTGGAATAATTTATTGAAATATCAGAGTCAAATAATGTAGAACTTTGGTTTGGGGGTAATCCCTCTATTATCGTATGAAGAATGAAGGGATGCCACCAGAACTAAGACTTCAAACATGTCAGCCCACAACAGGAAGTCTAACTGAGACAAAAGAAAACTCTGGGAAGCATTCTAGGAACAACCTTGGAAGCATGCCTTCCTATGGTCCTCATATTCCACAGTCCCTACACAAATCATCCCTTTCGTGTCTTAGAAACAAGGGAGTAGAATGCCTAACACCATCATTATCACTGGCTTTCTTCAAATATGTGAATTGATTCATATTGAAAAAAAATCAAAGTATTACAAGGAATGCTGTGTAACCAAAGAAATACAAATGGGTAGGGGTGGGGAAGATGGCATTAGAAATACAGAAACCTCCCAGGAAATATCATGAGGAGTTGGTAGGAGCTGTGGGCTGAGTAGTCATGAGACTTGAATGAGGAGAGGCTTGACAGTTCTAAAGGATGTTAATAATAAGGTGGCTATACTTTTGACAAGGGGTAGGGTGACCAGAGAATATTAATTGCTAGAACGTAGTCTGTGAGAAAAACTACAACAGAAAGATACGAGTTAGGAGAGTTTTAGAACTGACCTAGATGTCTGCCATATAAGCAATGAGAAACATAGACAGAAACTTCTGGGAACCAAATTCAGGAGGATTTTTTTTCTCTCTCTCTCCTAATATAGTGTTCAACAGATGTGTGCAGGCAAATGGTATGGTCATTAGAAGTGGAAATGAGAATATGAAACCAGAGAAAAGGAATGAAAAGAGTGTACAAGCACAGCACGCAGAGAGAGTGTTTGGAGAAAATATAACAGATACCTGCCAGTAGGAAACAGGGACTGCAGCAGCAACACAATGTGAAGTCAACACAGTAACGCTAGCACATCAAATGCTTAAAAACATAAAACAAAACCAACAAAACACTTGACAAAGGAACACTGCTTATTCATTACGAGATCAAAATGTACCCTTGAAGAAAGTATTTTTAACTAGTTTTAGAAAACAAAAAGGGGAAAGCTTAAAATAAAACAAACAAACAAAAAACCAAAAGATCAGTCATTTGAGAACTTTGGTGAAGACATTGATAATTCAATGACTACAAAGCTGAAAGACTGGCATAAACTGATGGAGGAATGCAGGTGTTTGAAGAAGAGAAAAGGAGGCTAAGAACAGCACTGAAAAGGGATGGAAAACTTGCTGAAATAATGAGGCAAACAGAGATTATAAGGAACTCCACTGCAGGCATAGCATTAGTCCTGCAGTGGAGAGGAACAGCTCTTCTGACAAAGAACAATGACAACAAAAGATTCATTGAAAAGATATCCTGAGATATTGTAAGAAAGGAGGTAACTTCAAACTTAGTCCAAGTTACCCCAGCGTCTGTATGAATGGCATTTTTTGGTGAATCAACTACGTCAAGAAAAAATTACGCACAGCAATCTTACGCTTCACTTGAATTTTTCATTTTGTTGGTTTTGCCTGAGTTCAGCTTTGTGTCTGGTGCTTTGTGTATTTGCCTTGGACTGAGAAATACAATATACTTAAACTTTAAACTGAGAGACTGGAGTCACGCTGATGAAGGGACAAAATTGCAGGAGGGAGGGGGATTACCAAGGGTAGTTCACAAATTCCTGGGAGCAAAGGTCTTGTTTTGACCAAAATAAACAATCCAGAATGGAGGGGAAATTCATGCTCATGGTCTCAGCACTACAGAGCTGACCTATGTTTTTGGAAAGGCAAGGCAAAAATCTCCCAGATGGTGCTGGCTGGGACACTGAGGAAACTGAAGGAGTCTGCTGAAAAGGAAGGCAGACACAATGAGCAGGCTTGTTCCACACCAGGCCTGCTCTGCTCTGGGCCAGATTTCCTTTCCATGTGCTCAAAGCTAGAAAGCTAAAGCTGTTTCACAGACCCCATGCAGTCACTGCCTCAGCTGTGGCTGCCATTCAGACACTCATGCATGGAATTTCAGTACAGGATGGGATTAAGTGGAGAGAGGGGAGCATCTGAGAAATAATTAGCTGGTGCCTGTGAGAAGACACTGTGGCTCTCCCAACACAGGGAAGATAATGAAGCATGTTTCTGGAGCCAACAGATCTCCCTGGGTCTAAACAGCAGAACACTCAATGCTGATGCTGAGATAGCCGTGTCCTTGGCAGGACAATTCTGGCATGTGGTTTGGGGTTCATTCCTGGAGATACAGGGTAGAGTCTCCTCCTCCAGCTGCTCTGGGGATTTAACAAGCCCTAAAATTTCTATATTCTGTCCCCATCGGAAAGCAGCTTCCAGCTACTGAAATAAAACCCTGAATAATGCAAGAGGTCACAGGTCAACAAACTACACACCTGGACCCAAAATGACAGCCAAGTGATTTGGAGGTCATGGGAACGGTTTTTCAAGTAATTACATTTTAGATGATTCTATCAGTTAGAGTGACCACGTTATTCTACAAAATACATGATACTAAATTAAAGGTAAATTTCAGATCAGTAACAAATAATTGATTCCTAACCACGATTGTGTCCCAAATGCTATATGGGAGGTATGCATGCGTGTGTGTGTGTGTGTGTGTGTGTGTGTGTGTGTGTGTGTGTGTGTGTATGGTGCGTACCAAACAATGCTTTATTGGTCAACTATAATATAAATACACCCTTGATATATTCAATTTTCCTCCAGGGTCTGGAAAGACTAAAATTTTTACTATCTGACCATTTAAGAAAAAGGTTTATATGTCATATGTTCTTTGAGTTGGACGGCCTTGTCTGGCCTCAGTGGGAGAGGATGCACCTAACTCTGAAGAGTTGGGATATACCCAGGGAGTCCCCACCTTCTCAGAAGAGAAGGGGAGGGAGGTTGGAGGGGAGGATGGGGGTTAACCAGGAGGGGGGCAATGAGCATGATGTAAAGTGAATAGAAAGAAAGAAAAAGAGAGGGGGGAAGGAAAAAGGTTTATGTGTGGAGGCCCATGACTTGTGCTCCTGTTGACAGAGAAGAGCAAGGAGGCTTCTTTTGCTGTGACTACAAATTAGCAGTTGAGAGGGAGGGTTGTGGAAGCCTTCTGTGAAAACTCCTCCTCGTTCAACCCTTTTTCATCCCTGGCAGATAAAAGGAACAAGCTACACAGGACATTACAAAGCAGAACTCTTGAACAGAGTTGATTGGGATGATAAAATGTAGCACTCCAAATTGAATGGCTTTCTGTGGGGTACAGGAGGGGAAGGACTCAGTTCTATTTAAAGGAAAGGCCACTGAGAGCTTGATCATGATCCAGTGTGTATATAGATAACACAAATTTGAGGGAATTTTTAGTTATTATTTTTTTTTCTTTTTACTTTTTGAAGGGGTTGGAGGATATCACAAAGATGGAGGGAAGACATGGAAGGATTGGGAAGTGATGTGATCAGGGGTGCATGATGTAGAAGTTCCAGAGAATCAATAAAAAATGTTATCTTAAGGAAGGAAGGAGGAGGGACAGAGGGAGGGAAGGAGGAAGGGAGGAAGAAAGCAAGGAAGGAACAAAGGAACTAAGGAAGGAAAGAAGCACAAGAAGCAAGTTTAAGCCCCACATTAAACCATTTCCCAAGCAAAATAGAAGCCTGTAGACCTGGGCCACTGAGTCCATTCCTTCAACTCAAGCAACAATTAGTGAACAGATCCTATGTGAGATTCCCTGAGAAGAATGCCAGACATGTGCTCCCGGTGCTTCCTTGGAGATGAAAGAACAGAGATGGCTGGATCAGCTGAGGTATATATGAATAAATGAATCATTATACCCATGATCCAAGAATTTTCTGCACTCTCTCCTTTTTCATGGGTATCAAAACTGACCAAGAGTCTTCAGTCTGACTGCTTACTTATGATCCTTATGTCTCTTGGGTGTCTGCACCAACAAATCTCTTGAACATTGAATCATATCTTGGTAAATGCTTCTCCAATGTACTAACATGGTAGTAGATGTTGAGTCCAGGCAAGGCTTGACACTAACCTGAAGCAGGATACTAACAGTAGACACGGACAACAGGTGGGACAACAGGTGCCCCTAGGATCCAGGTCTTTCCTCAGGCTACCTGATCCAGGAACAGTCTCCATTAAGGTATTGATGAATATGATACCATATAATGGAAGAAAACAGAAATCTTAAATTGTATCAAATGACACTGAAGTGAAACCTCTGAAGTCTTTGGATATAACTATCGTATGCAGCCAGGCTCCCTTTGAGATTCTAAAGTCAATGTCTCTGCAACTTTTGGTTCATGATCACAATGTCATTGAAAAAAACCTACACAGCAATAGGAAGCTGCCTTGTATCCTGCTACATTCATTCCTCTGTCCTTTACTGTTCAATATGTGTTCTCTCTTCTTGACAGATTCCATCTTCCTTTTAGACAATTTACAGTGATTTTGCAGGAGACTCCTCTTCCTCACAGCAGCCCTTGTGATGGTTGTTCATCCTCTCATTAGCCATGTAGCTTGCAGAACACTGTATAATTACAATTCTTATGCCACATCATCCATGCCTGCCTGGGTCCAGTCTCTGCTTGACCTAAAATGTTGGAGTGACCCTGACTTGTCCTCAGCCTTCTCCTTTTACATGCTTTCTTGTGTACTAGCTTATCTCATCCAGCCCTGCAACGCTGAATGCTATTAATAAGCCTGTAACTCCCAAATTTTATAGGAAACCCTGACTTTTCCCAGTGTTCCAGGCTTCCTGTCCAACTGACCCGTCAGTAAATCCATCTGAATATCTGACAGGCATTTCTAACTTAAAAGAGTCAACTTGAACTTTCCATGTCCCACCAATGTCTCTCCTGCTGCCCCTAGGATCCAGGTCTTTCCTCAGGCTACCTGATCCAGGAACAGTCTCCATTAAGTCAGCATCATCCTACCCACTGATGCTTTCCTTCCTACACTCATGATCCACCAAACATGAAACGTGTCCTGAAGTACATTGTCAGGGTTGGCCTCTCACGTCACCTCCTATGCTGTTTAGTATCCTACTTCTTTGTCATGGAACTTCTCACTGTATGATTACTGTGTGTGTGTATATGTGTGTGCACGGGTGCATGTGCGTGTGAGTGTGTGTGTGTGTGTGTGTGTACACATGTGTGTATACCATTAGTTTATTTATGCTGGGCTTTTTTAAGTAAACTCTCTGCTATTTCTCCTATATCTACAACTGTTACCTGATGACAACTAGCGTCAAGACATACCTGTTAGATTAATGGATATCAAACTGAAGAAATAAACAAATTAAGTAAAGGAAGTGTCCTAATTTGTCTCTTGAGAATTTAGACCCTCGTTTCTTGATTGCATATGGAAGTGTTCGCTAATGGAGTCTCGGGTCATTTAAATTCTCATTGCAACATCACTATTTTTACTAACATTTTAAAATTCCCAGTTGTTTATAGTTTTAACTTCATAGGCATTAGCTGAACATTGAGTATGTGAACAGACACATTCCAGTTTTTGGAATTCCTAAACTCTTACCAGAAGACATCATCTCTCAGCCAGCAATCAGCTCATTTCCAATAAAATTCAAAATCAGGGGGAAAAAATTGGACATGTTCTTTGTCTTTGCACTGCTGTTAGTTTTCATCTTAAATGACTTATCTCCCCCATATCTGGAATAATGGATAATTTGACCATTCCCAACCCTACAATGTTGGACTTGGCGAGTCATCACTGTTTTTTAACTAGGAAGCACGCATCAGTTATCTCCCCTTAGTTCCACCCAGAATTTCGTGAATTATAACTTGGAAGCCCTTCCTCTTGCCTGTGCATTTAGTGCATGCCAGTGAGTCACCTTCCACAGCCAAACTAGCTTATCAAATCCCCTGAGCAGACAAGTCTAGTAGCCATGTCGTGGACAATTGTTCCAAGGATAGTTCAAGGTAAGGAAACCTGGATGCAGCTTGAAGAAAGGTTAGCATGGATTCATAGCAAATGGTTTTCCTGAGATCACTTTCCACTCCAGGCTTCATGGGACTTTCTGAGGGAAATGGTCTTTATCACCAAACTGTCAGAAAGTCACAGAACATCATGAGAAAGGGAAACAGACCTATAACCTTTCAAGTGGACAATCATTATCTGCAAAGTGATCAAGTGCATGAATGCACCCCTACTTTTCAAAAAGTCTAAAAGATCTGTTACCCAGCCGGCAATCAGCAGGTTTCCAAGGAAAGTGTCTTAAAAGTTCTTAAGATTAAAGTTCAGTTCTTACTGAATCTACAGTTCAGTAGTTGACATGAAAAGCATTCTGTGCTCAACGGAAAGTAGTTTATAGGTTTGCTTTCTGCAGCAAATGACGGGTGCCACCTGGATCTGAGCAACTGAGAACTAATTAATTAGCAAGGTCTAATGTTCTCATCATTTGTAAGCACAATGTACTAAACAAAGAGACAAGAATGTGTTTTCCTAAGAACAGTTTCTTCCGGTCATTCTGTGTTGGCTACAGAATATCAACTCCCTTAGAGTCAGCACAGCATAATACTGCAAAGACCAAATAAATTTCAAAGTAATTTAATTCAACAATGATGTTAAAATTTTCTTTCTAAACCTTTGTGTATGAACTTTCAGCATTGTGATGTTTCAGTTACTATGAGGATAGTCCACAGAATGTCGGCTAGGTCATTATGGAGGATGAATACCATGGTTTCACTGTAGTTAGGGTAATAACTGAGGTTATTTATTTACTTTTTAAATTTTATGTAAATATCCTTTGTAATCTTACATGGACAGTGTTTGTTGATCTATAATTTTCTGAAATGTGTTACATTTCCTTCCTGCAGCATTATCTTATTAAAGCTTGACACTTTTTCACCTTGAGCTCCTACTGCCTAAAAATTGTACTGGAAACTGAAACTGTACCATGAATACTAAAAAGTGTTCTCAAGAACACAGAACATTATTGTCCAAATTATGCTAAAACTTCCAGAGCTGAGCATCTTTGAGGAATGTTTCAGTGAAACAAATATTCTGTGTGAACTACTGATTGTCCTACATGTTTCTCCCACCAGACTGACAATTCCTGAGGACAAAAATCACAGAGTATTCCTGCTGCTTCCCAATTTTTCATCACACTGTCAGGTATACAGTAAGTCCTCAGTAAATGCAGACCACAGATCAATTCTAAATGCCTCAAGAATATATGAGACCAAGTTCCTGCCTCCCTTAAGGCTCCAGCCTTGAGTTCCTGCTTTGACTTCCATCGCAGTAGATTATAATCTGTAAGCAAAATGAATCTTTTCCCAGACAAGTTACTTTTGTCGTGGTGCTTTATCACAGCAACAGAAAGCAAACTAGGACATCTCCTAAACTTGACTTTCTATAAACCAAGGAGAGATTCCACTGAAACCCAAATCCCATCACGTTCTCTCAGAACGTCTCAGCATCTTCCTATAATTATAAATCCATTACCTGCAACAACATTCATGGCACTTGGCGCGACCTACAAGATACAACAGAATCCACCCCATTTTCCACTGACATTGTATTTATATACTTTATTTTCTCAGCATCTCTGTCCTTCTAGCTGTAATCAGGCTATACAGTATTCCCATTTGTGAGCATTTGCATTTAGAGCTCTTCTGCCAGTAACACGTTTTCCTTGTTATTCCTATAAAGAAACAAAAAAGCTGAAATCAACTATACTTCCCCTAATGACATCTAGCTGTTGCTAAAGCATTCTAGATTTAATTATAATTTATTAAGCTCACTCTAAAATAAATTTAAATGTTCCAAAATGTTACAGCTTGATTTAGCCTAGAATCTCACAATATCTCAGACTCACCAGAATGTCTATTCAATGAGGTTTGTAGAAATATTCCAATACATATGGACAGAAACTTAATAAGTAGTCTAAGTTCTCAATTCCTTGGCCAATCATACTGCAGGAAACAACATTCAGCCATCTTGTAACCAGATACTTATTGAGCGCTTACTATGTTCTAAAGCAACTGATTTCTACATTAAATATGAATACTGTACTCAGTACTTTGTAAATTCCACAAGAAATTTGCCTTGTGCTTAAAAAGTGTCTCATTGGACCTCCAGAGCATCAGATGCAAAAGAAAGAGGGCATGTGGCTACTCTAGCTCTTCTTCTCTTTTGCTAGAGCGGTAACTTACCTGGGACCCGGCAAGAGTCTGCCCCTAGATCATTTGCGTCAGTGTAAGTGACCAATAGCAGGTTAGGATATCCCCTACCTAGTTAAGAACTCACCTTCACCCCACAAATAAAGCCCAATATTTACTCTCCAGCATGGTGGCAAGGGGCAAATAAAAGGCATGCTCTTCATTAGAAAGTTTTTGGAAAAGTTTTCTGCTGAAAAATATCTTACTCATACCACAAGATTCTTTATATTATTTCACAAAGGCCTTCATTCTAATTCCATATGTGGAGCTAGAACAGAGGAAGAGGTTTGAGGATATTGTTACCTCTAATACTCACACACACTATTGATACCAGAGAGAAGTCTTCCCATCAGCCCAGGCCTGGCAGTGGTCCAAGTTGGCCTAAGTTGGGCTATGTTGACATGAACACATGTCACACACACACACATGAACATAAACACGCTGTGCCTTTCCCTGCCTATGCTTTTCCTATGGATTAAACTATATTCTCACTTAAAGCAATCCAGGACATTTGCTACCGCTATAGCACCTCTGTGACTGTATTTCCATTAGGGAGATGGCAGTTCAGCTCATAGACAGTGTATTCCTATATTTTAAAATGAGCCAGTGACCATACCTTCCTCCTCTCTGCTTCTGCCATGTGTTTCACCTTTTCTTCTCTAACTTTTACGAACTGGCCATGATGCTTCCTGTCTTGACAATGCCTTCTACTTACTACTCCCTCCATTTCTACATGAAACTGGTCAACGGTTAACAATGAATGGTCATGTCTGAATTAGGTATACAGTTGGGTTGTATGGTTTTATAGTTAGCAGAATTGATTTTGGGTTGTTGTTTTTTTTGTTTTGCTTTGTTTTGTTTTTGTTTTTGTTTTGTTTTGTTTTGCCTTTCTTCTTTCTCAAATGTTTTGTATCTGTATATTTGGAGCAGAAGATGTAAAACATTCATGTGTTTTACTGCTTTGAACATCATAACAATTGCTCTTAAAGAAAACAGTCCATCAGTATTTACTTCCTTACTAAGCACATCAAATTACTTTGTGAATATTCTGCTGTGACAACCTTTGAAAACTTTATGTCTAAAGATCTAATCTGTACCGATTTGGACACTACAAAACCTTAACCAGGTTAACCAAATATGAAAAGCTCATGCAAATCTTCAGAATATATATCCTACTACAGCAATAAAAAAAAATTTAATAGAAACCAATTGCCTTTGAAATGCTGCACAAAAGTGTGAAGTAGTTTTTGTTGTTGTTTTGTTTTGTTTTGTTTTGTTTCCTCAAACTCTACTGGAGCTTCCCCTTCCTTAAAGAAAATAGGTCTGACATGTACCTTCCTCTGCCTGTACTTTTTGGAAACCCACAGACTGGATCCAATCATATCAAGACTTAATTATCAATATGAAAGTATCAGCATAGTAATATAGAGAAAGAGCTCATGTGGATGCTTATCATAACAACAGTTTCTCCTAAAAAAAAAAAAACCCTCACTTTCTTCTTTTATTGACATTTTCTTAAAAATAACCATGAACACTTCAAAAGATCATAAAGTTATGCCCTGTCTTCCTCATTAAAAAATTCTAATATTCCTATCATTCACTTGTATCCAGTCTCAGAAACCCACTGACAACACATATAACACAGCCCAAATTGTATACAGAGTGACAAGCTACACTTCAGAATGACTGTGACAACAAATTAACTGAACAGCCAAACATACTGTTATTAAGTAATCTGGGTATAAAATCTCATTATGGGACTTTTCTTTGTCATTTCTAAACAAGGGAACAAGTTAGTGGATTTTTCTTGCTTTCTCTTTATCCCTGTAATTATATCTGATTCTGTAGTTTTAGACAAAGACAACATTTTTTGTCGAAAGAAAAGCTTATCATGTTTCCATATAATGCATTAACTACCTTCTATTCTGTATAGTTTTTTCTAAAAAATGTAGATACAAGACAACCCTGTGTGATAGATATGGCACCCATGTCCAGACAAAGAATAGTATGTTTCCAGTCCATCCTGAAAGATTCCAGATCCTTAAACTCCACCTTCACTCTAACACAATTCCCAGCATATGTAGATGGCATTTGTCTGGACATGCTGCCTTAGGAAACAAGGATCCGATGCAAATATGCCCATGCTGCTTATGGTGCCACAGAAGTAAAGAACTCCAACTCTCTTTCACCTCCTGTCATTATGCATGAAACTACCCCAAAGTCATAAGTCTCTCAGTAGTCTCTCTAAGACAGGAGGTAGAGGGAAAAGACATCAGAGAAGAGGTCATCTGCTATTTGTTGTGGCTGCCACAATGGGAGAGGTAAGAAATCACTTCAGGGAGTTGCAATGCCAAATGCAAAGCACCTCTGACATATACCAAGTCCAGCATTTGGCTACAGAGAAACAGCATCTGCAAGTACTTTGGGTTCTACTTGATGATTCTATACCAAAAAGCCAAAGCTTGTGTCCATCAACAGTAAGAAAAAATGACAGATATTTTCCCTAAAAATAAGCTTTTAACATTCTAAACACTTTGAAGGAAATTTGGAACGTCTCGTTAATCATATTTCTATATACTAATTGGACTAGATCATCCTTTGGAACTAGCTACAGTGCTCCTATAGAATAGACCTGGAATTCTTCACATTGTGACAATTAGGATGAAAAATAAGATACAGCTTCCAGTGGCAGTTCAGCTCCTTCATTGTATTCTGATTCTACTCATATAACCTATAAATTTCAGTGTCTCACTATTTATTTGAGCCCTTTCTGTGTATGTCTCTGTCTCTCTGTCTCTGTCTCTGTCTCTCTGTCTCTGTCTCTCTGTCTCTGTCTCTCTGTCTCTCTCTCTGTCTCTCTCTCTGTCTCTCTCTCTCTCTTTCTGTGTGTGTGTGTGTGTGTGTGTGTGTGTGTGTGTGTGTACACATGTGTACACATGTGTGTATGTGCTCATGGAGGCCAGAAGAGTGCACTGGATCTCCTGGAGCTGGAACTGGGGTTAAAGGCAGCTGTGAGTTACCCAAAGTGAGTAATGAAAACCAATCTCCAGTTCTCTTGAAAAGGAGCAAGTACTCAGTACTCTTAACTACTGAGCCATCTCTCCAGCTCTCATCCTGTTTTTTGAAGATTTCTTTTATTAAAAACTACTTTAAAACATCTAACAAAATTTCAGATTTTTTTACATTAGGGGATTTATTACTTAAATTTTTCCCCAGAACATAACATTTTCTGTTTTATTAAAGAATTATGAAGGCCATAAAGCAATATTTCCATAACTATAAGAATCTATCATCTGTGATGGGCCAGTATCTTACCACAATAGTCTTTCTTTCCATGTGATTAATTCAGAAATTCTTTCAACTGCGAGTTACTCTCATAAGTTTGTGATTTAAAAAAATCCCAGGGCTGGAAAATTTATTTTTAATTGTATTAATGCAAAAAAAAACAAGCTCTGAGTTCCTAACATCTTGTCTCATTAACACAAACAAAACTTCTGCCTTAAAAATCTTAGATGGCATAGAATGTGTGAAAACATTTCTCATCAGGATTTTAAGTTTCTCCATCATTGTTCCAGTCTAGAACATGCTTGGTGCATGTACTGCCTGACCTCACTGGTTCCTCCTCTCTACTGCCCGACCTCGCTGGTTCCTCCTCTCATCACAACTCTCACCGATTTGATTTCCAAATCCCAAGAATGTCCTCTCACTCTGGGAAACTTAACACATATTATTTTTCTCAGAATAACCTTTCAGCATAAAGGTCACTATCTAGAAATCTTCTGAAAAGTCATAGCACACTGCAATTTCCTGCTTTGTTGTGGAAATGTGAATGCAGGCTGTCTCTATAATTCCTGCTTTATTTCCTAGGAGACAATTACTGAACTAAAGAACACTCCATGGTATATAACATCCTGTAAGCAAGCAGTATTTGTTGACTCAAATAAACTGATTATACTTATTTGAATAGTGCTCTATTTATTCTTTAAAGAGCAACAAAAGTAACTCAGAAAGTGATTATTAACTGAAACACTTAAGAACTCTTCTGATGGATTCAAGAAGACAGCTAATGGGGCACCAGGCTGCTCCAAGGAGCCTGAGAGACACACAAGGAGGATTCTTAGGGAGACAATACGGTAGAGAATGAACCTGCAGAGTATGCAGTCCCTCTGAAACAACTAAAAGTGACAATTTTAAAAAGTGGTATCATGCAACTGGAAAAAAAGATGGAGGAACAGCAGAGAAAAGTAGAACTAGAGATGTAGGGGTAGCAACAGGTATAGGAACATGTCCGGGGTGAACAAAAGAGAGTCCTTGGGCCACCTGGAGGCTCAGGCCAGAACTGGACCTGCCTCATCCTGTTGCAACCTCTAGACCGGTGCTGGTCCATTTGATGAATTAAGCCTCCTGGAAAGGTCTCTAATAGTCTGTGCTGAAGCAGTAAGCCTTATTGGTGTTCATGGTCCATGCTGCCCCTGGAAACCATGTGGAAATCTGTGATCCATGCTGCTTCAAGCTGCTTTGCTCAAGGAAGCTTCTTTTGTAGTGGTATGATGGCTGTAAATGCCTAACTGATAATGAGAGATACTGAAGGCCTCTGTGATAACTCTCCCCTTCCCTGTGAAAGAAAGGAAGGAAGAAAGAAGAAAATAAAATAAGAAGGAAGGAAGAAAGGAAGGAAGAAAGGAAGGAAGGAAGGAAGGAAGGAAGGAAGGAAGGAAGGAAGGAAGGAAGGAAGGAGTCCAGAAGCTATTGAAGATAGTCCTTTAAAATTGTGATAAAGATGCTCAAGTGTAGCTCTTCGCAATTGATAATCTCTGGCAGAAGTGGGGGTGGAGGGCCCACTCAGTTATCTTTAAGGGGCTGACTACTGGAAGTTTGACCATAGTCCCAATGAATATATGGGTAACACAAATTGGACTTGGCATTTTGTGTGTGTGTGTGTGTGTGTGTATGAGGAAGAGGGTGCAAGGATGGAAAGGTAGAATGGAAAGCAAATGAGATCATGGTGTCTGTAAAAACTATATGATGCCCCTTTAAGGTTAAAGATACTTAAACCTGCAGTTACCTTGTATTCAAGAAATAGCAGAATTTCTCAGGCCAGATCATCTCAAACATAAGATGAGGGCAATCAGTTATCCTGACAAAACTATGCCCCGGAACAGAATGTTCCCTCCATACTCATCCCCTCACAGAAGGAAATCATCTGGAGCTTGTAATGTGAATAAAGCATCCAGTACTGACGGCTGTTCCAAGAGAATTAGAACGTGGTAAAGGAAGGAACTAGTGTACACCACAGTAGTCTTTTAAACAGTGTATACTAGTCTATTCTGAATGTATTCAATTTGCTCTTTCTTCAGTTATAATCTATCCTTAATTTATTATTATGAACATATTAATATAAGTATTAATTATTTATTATGATATGCATGCAAATGTGTGTGTTTGCACATGTGTGGTATGTATGCATGTGTGATGTATGTGAATATTTGCGTGTGGGTGGTTTGTGTGCATGCAGGAACAAACAAATCCTCAGAACTTTCTGGCTAGTAAGTCTAGCCAATTGGTGTCCTCTGGGTTCAGCAATATACCTGCCTAAAAATATAACATGGAGGGTGATATTAGAAGGTACTCGTGAAAAAAAAGATACTCGTTGTTATACACTATCCCCACATTCACACCCATACCTTCAGTCCTAGAAGCTTTATTCATGTTACAAGCTCCAGATGGTCTCTTTGTTTGAGAGGATAAGTAGAATTCTGAGAGGGCCATTACTTTAGCATAGTAATGAGCTTTAAAGAGGGAGTAAAGTCTAAAGTTGTTATTTTGCTAGGCACTAAAATTTAAAATTTTGTCATGTATTTGTTGTGGGGTATTCACCAAAGAAGACTGCTCAGACATGGATGTAAGCTAATAGGAAGTCTTTAACTAGCCAGCAACTGGCTACACTGTGTGTTTGGGATCCCTGTAAAGCACCAAGGCTTTCTGAGGGTGAGTTTTTCAGCACAAAAACCATCTTCTGAGTTAATATACTTCAGTTGACAGAAACAGTTTGCCAGAAATGGAACTACAGGAGCTAAAAAGCAAGGTTAGTACATTTTGTGACTTTCCAAAACTATATGGATATTGATAGATCAGGCTTTTGTTTTAGTTTTAGTTTTAGTAGGTGGTGTTGTCTGTAGCCTGAATGGTACTTCCATTATGTAGCCAGTTATGCTAAGGTCTGAGGTCCTGTGGCAGTATTCAAGAGTCAATAAGTTACATGTTACAGTTATACACTACCATATAATTATATACATACATGAGAACTAAGATGTATCTTTTAATTGAAGTACCATCTGAAATTTCCTTAATTCTCTACAGAATATGACCTTCGCTGAACTCATCATTTTTTTATTCTTACCATTTCATTTTTAGCTTATTTGTGCATACTTTCTTACTTACTTACTTACTTACTTACTTACTTAGGGGGATATACTTCTGCACTCATATTAAGGTCAGAGGACCATGTGAAGGAGTCATTTTCTTTCTCAACACAGGTTACAGAGATGAAACTCAGGTCATCAAGCTTGGTGGCAAATGCCACTGCCCACTGGAGCATTCTGCTGGCCATGTGAGCACCCATTTACAAATACATGAGAACTGCAGTAATAAAGTAGGTTTTCTATTACTAATATAGCAAATTACCACAAACTGAATGGTCCAACATAGTTTATTACACTGCTGCTGGTGAAAGGTCACATGGGTTTCCTGAGGATAAAATCAAGATGTCAGCAGGAACATACTCACTTCTAGAGACTTCTAGGGAGAATGCTTTTTCTTTTCTTTTTTCTAATTTCTAATTTCCAGGATGTAGGGCAAACCCAGACAAGTCAGGATACCTATATCTGTGTCAAAGAGAGATACATACCTGTAGTCTCATGTGTTTCTATGACAAAAAAAGAAACACATTTCTTTTGCTAGAATTTTGTCTGGTGAAGAAAACAGTGTCTACAAGAACAACTTGTCACCTGCTCTCTTCAGTTCAAAAAGACTACAAAATCATAGTGTCCTTGCCTTAGTCTTTGATAAGATCAGAACCAAGTTTCCTAAATATATACCAATCTCAGATAATCAGTGTATCTATGAATCACTTTTTAGCTGTAAAGGGTACTGAATTCAAATAGCTGTCTATAATTGTACTGTATTACATTTATTTTCTATTGGACAGGAAGGAGTTCAAATAGGTAAGTTAAATATTATAAACAATAACATGAAGAAAATTCCATAAAGACAAAATGATAGTTACATATCCTTCAGTTCCAAGTGGGCCATAACATTAAAAGCTGCAAACATTCAGTAATAAGATTCCACATCACTGAGAGGGAACTAATGTCTGCATTAGTTTTCCATTTTCCACAGTTCTGAGCTCTGAGCCATTCCAAGAAAATCAGAACATGATAATCCCAGTCATATAGAATATCCCAAAGAGAGAAAAAGGAAAATCTTCCAGGAAGAAATTGAGCCTGAGCAATTGGACATTCTCCATACACAAAAAGCTTTGAGTTGCCCCAAGCCTGCCACTCCCTGACATCCATCCTTGCCTAATACCTTAGCTCTTTCACAGCTGAAACCAAAGCCCACATCCTTTCCTGTCAACAGTAGTGGCCCTCAACTGACTCACTCCACCTAGGAGAGTATTTCTCAGCTTACAGGCTTGGGCCCTACATGAAGAGTAGGCATTCAGGCCCTCCAGATCCTTGCTTCATTCAGGGGATACTGCTCTTCCACAGTGAGCTTTACAAGCATCAGAAGAGTTCATGCTACATACTTGCTCAGTCTCACCTCACAATGTCCCACAGTTGTGGCACAGCTGGAAGGCAGGCCCTCGCCAGGTGCTGGCACCTCAGCTTCAAATTTCCATCCTCTAGAATCATGAGCTAAATAAGTTGCTCTCTACAAACTTGAAAAGCCTCATGCACATGTGGACCATGCGTATAGAGAGGAAAAGCTCTAATTGCTGTATTGCCTTACTTGAAAGACAAGTATGTTCGTAGAAAGTAATTCCCTACAAAAGAGAAATCAATAAGCTCAAAACCTAGTGCTACAATTTACCAGAATGTAAATGTACACTTCAATGTAACATTATCTCTAAAACAAAAATAATGATTATGTCTACCTTGTAGACTTATGATGAGAACAAAATGCTAGCTGTGTATAAACTGCTTAATGTTCTCTGTGATGTAGTAAGCGCCTCATGCACATTAGCTGCCGTCATTGGTAAAGACTGTGTTCCATCGACATGCCAAAATATGTTGGCTATTGCATAATCATGCTCAGCCTGCTTTCACAAGGAACTCAGGACCACCTGTGCATTAATGGCATTGCCCACAATGTGCTGGGCCCTCGAATATTAATCATAAATAAAGGAAAGGCCACACGGGACAAACGAATGGGAACATTTTCTCAACTGAAGGTCCCTCTTCCCAAATGACTCAAGCTTGTACAAACTCGACAAAACACTACCTAGCACATTAGTGTTGAATAACTAACTTTCTTTTATAAGTTAAATAGTTAACTTTGAATAACATTTCGATGCCTAAGCATGGTCATTCATAAAATGATAATAATTTGAAGTGATTTTATGAAGAAAAGAACTAGAACATAGCCGAAAATATAATTGGCATGAATTAAATGTGAATTTTATTCCCTTTTCTGCCTCTCCAAATTCAATTCACAGCCCTCAGATTGATACTGAAGCTCTTGGTCACATCAACTCAGGGCAAATGTGCTATCCTTCACTTAAACTGTACCACAAGCTATTCTCCAAACTTAGCACACGCATCTTTGGTCTTGTCTCATCAAATAGTTGTCCTTCATGGTCCCACTCACCTCAGTATCAATGCTCAGAATTTTCTGATGCCTTTGGTACAGATATGGATCTTCCACATCTGAGCCTCACATAACCTTGTCTGTGCTTTCATGGCTGCCTTTCTCCTGGTCCTTATCCTCACTCCTACACCCTTGAACTTCCTTCTGAACAGCCACACAAGAGCAGTCTTAAATAATGTATGTGTTCAGAAAAAGAAAATCCATCGAAGAAATTTTAACATTGATGTCGTTATGCAGTGTTATACCTTAGGCGTATTTTCAGTATATCAAATAGAAACCAGATAGATTCAAGTAGATTTTTATTATTCTAAAAATATATTTAAAGGAAGATTTTGGCAGGTATTAATTCTTCCCCATCTGTTTTATATTCACCTTATAAATTTGAGGACATAAGTACATAAAGGAAAGGTACAATCAATTCACTACTTGTAACATTAGTTAAAATGGAACTGGATACAGTGCTTAGCTGTTCTGGGATTCAGAGAACATCTAATCTCATACACACTAGAATAACAGCCTTAATAATAAGGCTTTAAAAATCAAAGTGACTTCATTAGCCTCCCTTATTCAGTCTCAATGGTGCTTCAAGGAAACAGATAATAATATATATACATCCAAATAAATCATAAAGAGACAGGATGATTTAATATAGAGAAATACAAACAAAGTAAGGCAAAAAGATGGGTATAAAGGATTATATACTCCCATGGATTTCAGGGTAGCCTTTTTTTCTGCCACATATTTTAATACATTTTAACACCCATCTGAGAGTTGAAGAAAAACTGTGTTTGCAGCATCATACTAGAAAATTAAATCCTTATCCAGTACAACTTTGACTATAAAACGTACAAGACATTTATTGAAATTGTTTTCACTAAATTCTATAAAGCAACATGAATTATTTCTTTCTTTTTGTCTATAGTATTTAATTCAATATGTGAAATCCAATTCTCATTTAATCTTTGTTAGAAATTCTCCAAAAGCCATATATGTTAAAAAAAAAAAGTCATGCATCTTTGTGTGTGTGTGTGTGTGTGTGTGTGTGTGTGTGTGTTTTCGAGACAGGGTTTCTCTATATAGCCCGGGCTGTCCTGGAACTCACTCTGTAGACCAGGCTAGCCTCAAACTCAGAAATCTGCCTGCATCTTAAAGCACAAATTAATTGATTGAATTTTTAAAACTGAAATTTTGTGAAAAAAGTCTATTATTTATATTAATTATGGAATGCTACTTAAGATTTTAAAAAAAGTTCCTAAAGAACAACTAGTAAGATATATCATTTCATAAAATCTAAAGAACAAAAATTACTTGGGCATAAATAGACGTAGCATTTTAAAATAGTCATAGGATGTTTAAAACCATAAATTTATTGGGCCAGAAAATTAGCTTGATGGCATAAAACTTGCCTATCATATGTGAAGTCCTGAGTTGAATCACCAGCACACACACACATTTCCATAGTATCTTAAATATTTCTCACAATGACGGAAACTAACATTGGTTTGTTATTCCTTGGTCATAATTAGAATATTAAGGGATCATTTAGCTCCAATCACTCAGTGAACAAGGGTTTGCCTAGTACTGTGGACATAAAGATGACTTTGTTAAGGTTTTTAAATGTTCAGAATTGGTTTTGCCAAACTATAAAACAGAAATTAGCTCCTTCAATCTTTCAAAGAAAATGATAAATACTTATAAAATGTCTGCTAGGACAGCCGTGTTCAAGCTAAGGAATCATGTTTACCTCCTTAAGGTAAGGTTGGATAGATTACTTAGACAATGCCTCTCAAAACAGGTATTTTTCTTCAAAATGTTCACATTCACCTTCCTACCCCCATGTAGTACATCCTTGTGTAGTAGAAACCTCTGTTCACAACTATGAAGCAAAACACACAGGGCAGAGAAGGGTGTCTGGGTAATGTAAGCTATTAACATAAGGACATAGAATTACCTTTGGGTATATATTCGAATTTAAGGTCAAATGAAGATCAGAACACCTGATTCCAAAAATACTTACAAGGCTGACCTCTGAATCTGTAATACTATGCATATGACAATCACTTGGTGAGCACTCTATCAGTGAGTGACTAAGATAAAGTTATATTACCCATTCTTATCTTTTCCAAAAATATCAAATGGATAAGTCTGTAAGCCCATGTTTTCAATGCAACTAAAAATCAAGTGAGAAATTACACTGTACAAATATTAATTTCAATTTAAAGTTTTGCTTGCTATATAGTGACATTGTTATAGCATTGTAGTGCTATAACACATGACTGTGCTGTAACATTAAGCAAAAGAAGGAGAAAGTTGCATTTTTAAGCCACTTCTATATAAAAGGTGATAAAGAAAACAATATTACTGTCCACTCCCTTCTTGGCATTCTCTTCTGGTGAAAACATGAAAGAGACTGGGGTACAGTAAGGGCTGGGGTACAACTAGGCGGTAGAGCCTAGTGGGGTCAGGCTCTAGTAAGAAAGACACAGACAATGAGAAAGAAAGAGAACATAAGGGGTTCAGACCATCCATATTCTATGTAATCTAGATAGATATGGATATTTGTCTGAATCACTAACCAGTTTAACAAGCAGAATGGCCAAGACCACCAGTATAAGCATAGGGAAGTGTAAGTTTTAATGAAAAAGCACCAAAAATCAAATAACTACTTTTCAGTGAGTTATGAATAGAGATTGAATAAATTATTCTAAAAAGACATTCATTACTTCCAACAACATGAAATAATTTGGGCTCCTCATCCACTCTAAAGGTCTTTTCTTGTGATAAATGTTGGCTGTCTCCTTGGATATTTCAAGCTAACTAAGAATGTTTCTGTCATTCTTTTTTTTTTCCCCTTGTGATCCCAAAGTGTCAGATTTCTGGACTTTGAATTGCTGAATGATGTCACATTTCTGAATGATTATGCTAATGAGCTGGGTGTTTTGTCTTTTAATGTCTCATCTATCATATACAATCCTACTTGTTTAGTTGCAGATTTTTTTCATTCATTTATTTATTCACTTTACATTCTGATTACAGTCCCTCTTCCTAGTCCCACCTCCACACTCCCTTCCTTCATTTCTCTTTCCCCTTCTACTCAGAGAAGGGGAGCCCCTCCCCAACAGGTACCAACCTACTTTGGGACATCAAGTCACATCAGGACTTGATGCGCATCCTCTCCCACTGAGGCTACCCACAGCAGTCCAGCTAGAAGACTGGGATCCAAAGGCAGGCAATAAATAGAGTCAGAGATAGCCCCCACTCCACTTATTGGGGGACCCACATGAAGGACAAGCTGCCCATCTGCTACAAATGTGTAGAGGACCTAGGTCCATGCATGCTTTGTTTGGTTGGTGGTTCAGTCCCTGTGAGTCTCCATGGGCCCAAGTTACTTGGCTCTGTAGGTCTTCTTGTGGTGTCCTTAACCTCCCTCTAGCTCTTTCATTTCTTTACAAACCTTGAAAGGGAAATTCTCAACTTCATATTGAAAAATAAAAAACCCAGGATAGCAAAAAAAAAAAAAGAAAAGAAATAAGAAAAAAAATTCTGCACAAGAAAAGAACTTCTGAAGGTATCACCACCCTGATTTCAAGCTGTACTACAAAGCAATAGTAATAAAACTGCATGTTATTGGTATAGAAACACACAAGTTGATCAATTGAATAAAATCAAAGACCCAGAAATAAACCCACACACCTATGGACACTTGATTTTTTTGACAAAGAAGACAAAAACGATACAATGGAAAAAATAAAGCATTTTCAACAAATAGTGCTGGTCTAACTGGATGTCTAGATGAGGAATGCAAATAGATCCATATTTATCACCCTTCACAAAACCCAAGACAAAGTGGACCTCAACAGAAAACCAGATACACTAAGTCTAATAGAAGAGAAAATGGGGAATAGCCTTGAATGTACAGGAGACAACTTCCTGAGCAGAACACCTAGAGCTTACACACTAAGTCAAAATTGATAAACAAGACTTCATGAAACTGAAAAGCTTCTGTAAGGCAAAGGACACCATCAAAAGGACAAAACAGCAGCCTACAGAATGGGAAGAGATCTTCACCAATCCTACATCTGACAGAAGACTAATATCCAAAATATATAAAGAATTCAAGAGATTAAACATTCAGTTAAAATGGGGTACAGACCTAAACAGAATTCTCAACAGAGAAATCTCGAATAGCCCAAAAGCAAGTGAAGAAATGTTCAGCATCCTTTGTCATCAGAGAAATGCAAATCAAAACAACTCTGAAGATCTTGATATCCTAAAAACAGTATGTACCCAAATTTTCCATTGTGAAATAAACTTTGATCCATATGATATGGATGAGGAAAAAATAAGGAAAGACAAAAAAAGAAAGAAAGAAAGAAAGAAAGAAAGAAAGAAAGAAAGAAAGAAAGAAAGAAAGAAAGAGAGGGAGGAGGAAGGGAGGGAGGGAGAGAAGGAGGGAGGGAGGGAGAGAAGGAGGGAGGGAGGGAGAGAGAGAGAGAGAGAGAGAGAGAGAGAGAGAGGGAGAGGGAGAGAGGAAGGAAGGAAGGAAGGAAGGAAGGAAGGAAGGAAGGAAGGAGGGAAGAAAGAAGGGAAGCAAGCATTTAGGATTACAGAAAATGTTATCAATGAGATAATTTAATCTTCTATTACTAAGAATTCTAACTAAAATACTCTACCTAATGATTCCACAATATGAAGACCATATTTTGGTCTTTCTATGTGTGTAGACATACATGAAAATAGACAACATAGACAAATAGTTAATGGTAAGGACAGAAGTTAGAGAGACTCACTCATTAGCCAACATGTACTGCAAAACAAATGCTCAAATTCTTCACACTCAGTTTTCTTATTCCCTAAATAGTAGAATAAAGTTACACACTTTAATAGCATGATTGAGGAACACAATAAACATACATAGTACACATGAGAAATCATGTGTAACCATGTACATGGAAGAGAAGGCCTTCCATGAGTGTATTCTCAACACTCAGGAGTCAGAAGCAATGGATCTTACACTGGCCATAGCCCAAGTTGTAACAGCCTTTCTCTAAAACCAAAACAAAATAAACAACAAAATGTACAATAAATTTCATTACAAAATTATTTACTAATAAAGAAGTTGAAAACTAGAATATATATGTATTTGGTTACTTGAGACAGGGTTTCTCTTTTCTCTGTGTAGCCTTGGCAGTCCCAGAACTTGCTCTGTAGACCAGGCTGGCCTGAAACTTATAGAGATCCACCTGCCTCTGCCTTCCAAGTACTAGGATTAAAGGTGTGTGCCATCACTGCCAGGCTTAAGATTTATATTATTAGAGAAATTGTATTGTTAAAGAAAATTGTAGAACAAGTTGTCAAGGCTAGGAAAAAAACCCTAACCTAGCAATATGGATGTTTCAGGATAGGCAGAAGAGCTATGCATAAATCCAGAAGCCAAGGTAAGGCAATGTCCATAAGGAAACAATCTGAAGGACAGGAACTGTGGCTCAATGACAGCCTATGCAAGCCTAGCACATGTAAGGCTCAGAGTATGGCCCTCAGCACCAGGGGGGGAAAAATGTATAAATCTCACTCCAAGAGGAGAAATATAATAGTATACAGATTTAATTGCAAATCCCAATGACTTTCTTTATAGAATCAATCCTCAAATTCATATGAAGTCTAAGACTCCAAACAGACAAAGGAATCCTTAGCAGGAAGAGCAATGTTAAAGGTATCACAACACTCGACTTCACATTCTATTGCATGGCCTTAGTAACATAAAGAGCATGTTAGTAGCACAAGAGCAGATCCATAAAAAATTAAATAGTACAGAAATAAACACACACAGTCACAACCACTTTATCTTTGACAAAGCCATCAAAAACATACACCATGGAAATGATAACTTCCTTAATAAATGGTACTAGGAAAACCAAGTTCCCACTGCAGAGAATAAAACTACACCCATATCTCTCAGTCTGCATGAAAATCAATTTAAATGGATCAAAAACCTGAATGAAGGCATAATATTTGAAACAGTTGGAGAAATTATAGGAAGCCATTTCAAGATACAGGAACAGGTCAGGTTTTCTGATATGGATTCCAATCACACAGGAAACCAAGAATTCACAAATAGGATTGAAATGTAAAAGCTTGTTTGTAGCAAAGGCAACAATCACCAGACTAGAGAGGGGAAAAAAACAACCTACCAAAAAGAAAAACTAAAAGTCTGTCAACTACACACCAGGCAGGAGACTGATATTCAAGATATTTAAATAATGGCAAAAACTAAACATCAAAAATCACATTATCAGATCAATCAATGGGCTAGTGGACTCAATAGGCATTTCTCAAAAGAAGAAATACAAATGGCTAACAGATACCTGAAAAGCAGTTCCACATCTCTAGCCATAGAGAAATGGGAATTAAAACAATATTGGGGTTCTGTCTTGCTTACATCAGAATGGCCATGATCAGGAAAACAAATGAGAACAAATACTGGCAAACACAGGGTTATCTGTTACTATGAATGTGTAAACTTAATATATCCAGCATGGAAATCAATATGGAGGGTCCTTGGAATATTGCAAATAGAACCACTATATGACCCAGTTACTTCAGTCTTGAGTATTGTCTTAGTCAGGGTTTCTATTGCTGGGATAAACACCAAGACCAGCATGCAAGTTGGGAAGAAAAGGGTTCATTTAGCTTACACTTCCAGATCATAGTCCACCACAGGAGGAAGTCAGGACAGGAACTCAATCAGGGCTGCAACCTGGAGACAGGAGCAGATGCAGAGACCATGGAGAAGTACTGCTTACTGGTTTGTTCCACATGGCTTGCTCAATCTGCTTTCTTATAGAACTCAGGACTACCAGCCTAGGGATGACACCACCCATAATGGGCTAGGCCCTCTCCCATTGATCACTAATTGAGAAAATGCCTCAGCTGAGGTTCCTTCCTCTCTGATGACTGTAGATTTCATCTAGTTGATACACAAAACCAGCCAGTACAAGTATATACCTGAAGGGGTCCAGACGTCACAAACATACCTACACATCCAGTTTATTGCTGCACTATTCACAATGGCCAGAAGATGGAATCAGCCTAGATACTCATCAATAATTGATTTATGTTTATATTACTATAATATATTATGCACAATGGAATTGTGTCACCATACAAAAAATCAACTCATTATATTTGCAAGTTAATGGACATGTAAATGGCAATTATTGTTAAATGAAATAAGCCAGAGTCAAAAGGGTCAGTAACACTTTTTTTCTTACTTGAAGATTAAAAATGTGTGTATATGTACGTGTGTGTGTGTGTGTGTGTGAGAGAGAGAGAGAGACAGAGACAGAGACAGACAGAGACAGAGACAGAGGGAGGGAAGAGGAGAAGGGGAGGGAGAGAGAGAGAAAGAGAGAGAGAGAGAGAGAGAGAGAGAGAGAGAGAGAGAGAGAGAACTAGAAAGGGTATCTAGAGAAGGATGGAGGAGATTTTAAAGAAGCTGGGAAGTTGATGTGGTAATGAAACACATGTGACAAGAGAAGTAGAAGTCAGGATTTTCCAAGAGAAGAAAGGGAATCAGCTGAAAGTGGGAGAAATGAGTGGGAACACAGAACAAATCAGAACACAGTCCAGTGGCATGTGTGTATGAAAAAACGACACGATGAGACACATTTGTGTGCTTCCTAAATTATTACATAAATAAACAATGAAAATAGTTTTAATCCACCTCACAGTGAGTGCTGGCGGGCAGCTGCTGCCTACTGTTAGTGGAAATGTAAATTGGCATAGGCATTATGAAGAACAGTACGGAGTACACAATGCAAATGGATTCAGCATGCCAAAAAGATGTCTCCTGACCCGTGATCAATGCAGCACTATTGCACCATATTTTTGCATGAGGATAATGTGCAGATACACATAAATGAAAATTACTTAACCATAAGTAATAACGAAATATCATTCACAAAAAAACTGACAGGATTGGAAGTCCTCTACTCAGTGAAATAGTCCAGTTACAAAAAAGATCAGTACTGAATGTCCTATCCTAAGTAGTTCCTAAAAAATAAAATACAGTGTTGGTATATACCCAAGGTAGAGCGGTGATTAATAGAGGTCCGAAGGATGTGACTTGTGGGTATGATTTGGGCATGCTCTGTGCATGCATAAAACAGCCCTGGGCTCCATCAGAATCCGTCACTTAGTGTGGCTAATGCACGCTGATACAGAAAAGAATCTAGGCTAACAAGAAGTCTTTCAAATAAGAATTCCAGAAGCCTTGCTCATGAACAGATGAAGCTTTGATGCTCTTTTGTTCCATTCCTGGGCTCACCTCTTGATCTTTCGCTTTCCCTGGGCGAAACCACTCTGTCTCCTCCCGCATTGCTGGTGATTTTTCTCTTCTGAGGTGTACATAAGTATGATCCAAGGTTTTGCCCTGAATACTTTCACTCCTTTCTCAATTGTTTCGTTCCTCTGAACAATTTATTCACTCTCCTGTCTTTGGTCGGCACTCTATGATCTCCACATCTGAAATCCAAGCCAAGCTCTCAGGTTTTGTCCTCTGTTGCCCGCTGCATCCTGAAGCTTTCCACCTGCTCCCTCTGCCTTTCACACTCCGTGTTTGTCTCCTTCCCCACTGCCTCTCCTCTAGACGTCTCCATTTCATCTCTCCAGGAGTCAAGGTTTTGGTTTTCTCATCTCATTCATTGATCTCATCTTCCACCTCCAAACTGCACCTAAGTCCTACCAACCCTAACAACCTCTCTCTAAGTAATTCATCTGTTTGCATTTGCTCCTTCCTGTTCAGACCCAGAACCTGTGATAATGAAAACACCTCTTACAAGTCTCTTTGCCCTCAGAATAACCTTCCTTCCTAATTGACTTCTAATTGGAACTTCTTCTCAATGATTGTTCTACTCTGTTCCACTTGAATAACTTTCCCACTGTAATACACATGCTGGGGTGTGTGTGTGTGTGTGTGTGTGTGTGCGCGCGCGCGCGAGCGCATGCACTCAAGAATGTGTGTTCGAGCAGATGTATGTGCCCATGTGTGCTTTTACAACTAGAGACAACAGATCAACAAGGTGTTGTTCCTCAGGACAGCCATGGTCCCCACTCCCAATCATCTGTTGAGCACCAGCTCGATACCAGACTTTGGAGGTGCTGGGGAGCAGGGTCTCTGGTGGCAGGGAGTACAGCAGATATAAACAACCTGGGAGATTGTGTCAGAGAACAGTCCATTTATTCAAATAGAGGGGCTAGTCTTTACAGCTAAAGTCAGTGGGGAGGGGAGGAAAAGGGACAGGAAGGAAGTGTTGCCCCTGGGGAAGGGGCCTTCCAAGGGCCCCAGCTAGATTATGATCACATGAATTCTGAGAAGTCAGTGCTCTGAAAAGGAAACAGAAGCCCGAAGTGGCCTTTATCTTTGTCTCTCTGGAAGTGAGTATGCTCAAGCCTAATTTGGGAAGTGAGTGGTGCCACTCCTGCCTTGCTCTTTGAGGTGTCTGGGGTCTGGGCAGCACTCTACCATCCCTCATCTAGCTTGGGAACCCACAGACAGCCATCCATCTTGTCATCAGAGAAAACATTTCTCATTGAGACTTGGAGCTCTTCATTAAGCTATGCTAGCTAGCCAGTAAAACCTAGGAGTTAGCCTGTCTGCTTTGTCAGCATTGGAGTGACATACATGTGTCACTATGCCTGGAATTTAATGTGGGTGCATGGGACAGAACTTGGATCCTCAAGTTCACAAAGCAAGAACTGTACCAAGTAAGCCATCACCCCAGTGCCCACAGTTGGAGATTTCTACCACGTGCACAATTTCTTCAAGCTTTCTTCTCAAATTCCTCCCTCATCCCTAATGAGGGCCATATATACCAGCAAACTCTCACCTCTTTTGCATATCTTAAGCCATTCTTGAGTCTTTCATAATACTTTCCATTCTATACTTTCTAATATAATTATTATAGTGTAAGTCATCTTCCATATGAAATTCAAGTCATTAAAGGCCTGATCTATAAATGACACAATATGAAATCCACCACTTAAACCTGCAGTCAAGACTTCACATATGCTACAAAGTCTACAATTTATTTTAATTGTAAAAAACATTTACAAAATGGCCTGCTTGATGTTTATTGAACAAGCATTACTGTAATTACCAACTCAAATGCTATTCACCTCAGTGAGACTACAGCATGACTGAAGTATGGGCTTTGCATAGCCTAATCAGAATTCTTCTAATATAAACAGAAAGAAGACATCTCAAAAATAGTCAACAATGCCAATACACATCAGCACAAACTCATAGCCAATCTTTGGAAAAACTTGCCCAACATGCTCTCAATTCTAAATGCAATGTGATTGGTAGCATGGAAAACATGGACAAATCTCTCCAAAGATTGTTGACATAAATTCTCAATGATGCTGTTAGGTTTTAACATCTTAATTACAGTTATGCTCTATGTTGAATTATTTTTAGTTCTATTTAACCCCCAACTCTAAAATGTTAAAACCTAGCCTGCCTGCAAAGCAATGAATGGTGACTGGACTCTGTCCTTCCAGCTGCATTTGTAGAATCAGAGTCTGAGGCTATAGAACTCCCAAGAGGGAAAGTTAAGATGCAGTCCCACCCACACACCTCCCCAGGCCTGGAGATCTGAACTCCCAGTCCCCCTGTTTTGATAAATTACCTTACAAATTAGTCCAATCATCTCACCATTATATCTGCAGGTTTTATTTCTTTCCTGGAACTTACTAAGATTAAAAATAAATTTTAGTTTCTTCCAACATAGTTTCCAAATCTGCAGCTCTTCTTTTTCCTTCACATCTGAGTCTACACCAAGCCAAATGCAGGATACTCCCTGCCCAGTGATGTCCCTGCTCATCCATCATGCCTTGCTGATGCAATCCAGAGCTATAAGTTTTCTTCAGGGAGCATGGGTGGCCAGCAGACGTGAGCCCATGAGTGAATGGAAGAACTGTGTAAGAGTGTGTCTTGGGTAAAGAACATGCACAGGCATGGTTGCCAGATCTCCTGATGTAGATGGTTTATGTAGATAGTTTTAGTCTCTTCAAACGGAATAACTCAATTTCTGCTTTCATCCTTCCACGACGTTTATTTTAATGGGTTTTTTCTTTTTTCTTTTAAGCAAGTTTAATTTAGATGGGCTTTTTAAGACCATGCAAACACTCCTCAAAAATAATTGACACACATTAGGGACATGGATAGAAAATTACCTCCAAATCTGATTAACCTCTTTCTTTCAAAGTATTCACTTTTTAAAGCTTGGAGCCCAAATAGCTTTTCTATTTGTTTCACCTGTACAATTTCTTTAACTTTTCTAGTAAAAACTTGATCTTGCTATGAATTTTCTGTTAATTCAGACAAATTGATGTATCTATGTGACTTGTTCACGATTTTCATTTTCACATTGACATTTTGATAATATGAAATAAAATGCTATTTGGAGAAGACTTTTCATAAGATTTTATCTGCACATTTGGTTAAGTGCTAACTTTGTTACTGTTTTCCATTTGCTTCTAACAGACTGTGAGCTATGTAGCTAGGGACCGTGAGAGATGATGTTCCTTCCAACCAGCACAAAAACCAGCTGGATGTTCTCTTCAGGCACTCAAATGTCCATCTGAGACATCCTTCAAGAGCCTCTATTACTTCTACAGACTTTGTCACAAGGAACCTGAAGCGTGAAAGTAAGCACTCATGATTTTGCTTCACTTCTCCAAGCAAGGCCTGCTCTGACCAGGAGAGCCCTTGGAAGGGATCTTTCCATTCGTATTAGCAACCAAAGAGTTTCCTTCTGAAGACTACTCAGAAGGACTATGGTTTCCTTCCCTGATGTTAACTTTCTGTCATGGAAATTAAAGTAGGCTGGTTGGCTGGAAGGGACAGTATTAGCCATGGAGTTAAAATAGAGATAGAAAATAAAGGGAGATCAAGAAAGAGCCTGGCTAAATCAAGGTGTCATCTACCCTTCTGAGTCTAAGAAAGTAACCACCATGTGGTGGCTTTTCACTCATAGGAGTCATTTGTACTAAGGCCTGTCATTCTCTGAAGATCATCTTTGCATTTGGAGAAAGGCTATACCTCTTGGTGCCAATAATTTGCTTTTTTTTTTTTATTTTTATTGACATTGTCTTAAGAATACTGATGAAGCTTTGCAGAACCTTCTTCAGACCACCTTGCAGTTTAGAAGTACAACAAACCTCGTATCCATCTCCCGTTTGCTTGGAATTAGACAGCAACGCATTTTGACTCTCCACTCTGTTTCTTCTTCCCATGTAGGCATTCCTTGTAATAGGACCCTTCATAGTTAATTATATTTTGGCATTTGCTTCTTGGGGGGACTCAGACTAACATACAAAATGTTCTTGTAATAGGCATGCTGGTGACTGGCTAGAACATGACCAAGTTTGTTCTCTGACATGGACAAAGAATTAAACATCCAGAAAAAGCAGATGACCAAGCCTCAAGGACAGGGAAAGTAACAGCTTGAAACAACAGCACTCAGGATGGGAGAAGCCTGAGTCTGGAAGTCTGCTAATATGGCAGCTAGTCGAGGTATTTTAGCTGGACCCTGGGTCCTCCCCATCTCCCTACTGGTCCTGTTGAGATACCTACCCAAGTACGTTCCTTCCATGTCTCTTCTCATTCCTCGGTATTTTCTGGGAACAGGAAGGGGCCATCACAGGAAACCTGAATTTTGTTTTTTCTAATCTGAAGTCCCTCTCACTCTCCTTTATTGTGAATCTGTCTTTGTGACACCAAAACTTATTTCTAATAATGGCAGCCCAGAAAGTTTACAGAGATGAAATATTAGAGACTCTGGTTTCTAAGCCTTGGAGGTTTTGTGAACTTGAGTGGAACTGTGCCCCCACTGTTGGGAAGGCTGGAACTCGATAAAGTATGCAACCCCTGAATTGAATCCAAAAGATGTCTTCCTTTCTTAAGACCATGTTTCCTTCAGGGGCAGCTGTTCCTAATTAGCCTAAGTCACAAGCCCGTGTCCATTCATCCTAACTCCTCCTCTTTGCTAACCTGTTGTGATGAGCAACAGAGCCTGTCCTGATTCTGTCTCATATGCAACTTTGTCCCTATAAAGATGCCTCAGTTCAGAAATTGAAAGAACCTTGACATTGAAGACATCAGTCAGTTTAGGGAGCATTGTTTTTAAAATTCTAGGAGATGAGAGTCCCCATCTAAAAAAAAACAGGCAAGACATTAAGAAGTCAGGAGAGCTGTAACACCAGGGACTTTACCTAGATTCTCCATTTCCCATTTAACTCACTAAAAAGACTTTCACTCATAAAAGGAGTGGAACCTTCCAGACAGACAGACTAAGACAGAATCAGAAAGTTTTTAATTCTATCCAGACTTTAGATAAGTAGGAAATTAGTAGTTAGTAGGCTTGAAGATCATCATGAGGGACCCCTCCTTTATAATGTAATGGGCTTTGTTTGAATCCCACCCTCTCTGTTTCTCGTAAGTCATTGATTTGTAAATGAAAAACAGTAATCAGTAAAGAAAGAAGTAAGTATCAGAATTGGGCCTCCGTTTAGTTTGAATTATCTTAGCTATAAGTAACCCCTTTTACTTGGCTTGTCTGTGATTGATAAGCACCCTTTGATGAAGACAGTCAAGCCATCCCATCCAGACCTCCTGTGACAAGGAGAAAATCCTAATTAAGCCTAATTTACAACCCCAGGAGAAGAGCCTAGGAGCAAAGGTGAAAATAGCCATCATACTGAAGTCACATCAAGACTTGAAGGAGTAACTCTGCCCTCACATGATCTGTGCTTTATACCCCGAAACCTTTTCCTGAGGCAAATAACCATGAACCTTCACTGATAAGCCTTCCTGCTTTCTGAGTTTTAACCAAGAAAGTGTGACTTTTGTCTTTTATATTTCCCTTTTGAACACTGACCAAATTTCTAAACCTGCTTGCCTGGACACCTGGAACTTCCTCACTGCCCCCTCCTGCCCACTTACCCCCATCTTACCTCTCCATCCCTCCATCCCCCCAACTCCTTTTTGCAGGTGACCAAGGCTTCCAGACTCTTCGCTGACCTCTAACTCTGAAAGATCAAATGTCAAAGTTTTCTCCACCCTCCTCTTGCCAGCAGCTGCCAGCAGCGGCCAAGATCCCCAGCTTCCATGCTGGTTTACCTTTATTTTTATTTTCATGTTGATGCTTTTCTCTCTCTCTCTCTCTCACCCACACGCCCCCGGGGGGGGGGGGGGGGGGGGGGGGGGGGGGGGG